>NC_059200.1:13755922-13798422 GCF_020615455.1 Coregonus clupeaformis | reverse complement strand
CCCCCTCTACCTCCTTCCCTCTCTCCTCTTTCTCTCTCCCTCTCTCTCCCCCCTCTACCTCCCTCCCTCTCTCCTCTTTCTCTCTCCCTCTCTGTCCCCCCTCTACCTCCCTCCCTCTCTCCTCTTTCTGCTCCCCCCACTCTCCCACCACCCCAGGGGTATAGCCCTTGACTGACATAGTTCTCCAGTGGGAGCCATGTTTCCTCAGTGTGGTCGCCGCACAGATGTGATCTGCGTCCCATTTGAGACTCAGAGCATGTGTCCCTCAGCAGTTGTAGCCAGGCCAGTATAAATCTAAAATGTTGAATCATGTCCTTACATGGACGGCCTCATCCAGTCTCATCCGCTTCACCCTTGGTCCCATTCACATCCACCTCCAAGAGGAAATACTTTACCATGGATGCTTCCCGCTAGCTCTGGTCCAGGGCGTTAGTGTGGCTGAGACTTCTTCAACGTTAGCAAGCTGCAGCAACAGCCTGGACCAGAGCTAGCTTCCCTCATGCTTGTGATCTCAACACTGACTGGCTGTATGCAGTATATTTGTGAATAGCGGTCATTGGAAAGAAGTGGAGGGCTCTCAACCAAAACATTTCATCATCTATGAACAGGAAAAGGCCAATGAACAAATGGCGGTTATTAGAAGATAAATATAGATGGTAAATTAATAGGACTCTATATCAGTAGATAGTACTCATTGTTTTAATAAGGATCGGAACCCTGTTTTTCAATTTTCGCCTAAAATGACATACCCAAATCTAACTGCCTGTAGCTCTGGACCTGAAGCAAGGATAGGCATATTCTTGAAACCATTTGAAAGGAAACACTTTGAAGTTTGTGGAAATGTGAAATTAATGTAGGAGAATATAACACATTGGCTCTGGTAAATGATAATACAAACAAAAAAAGATACGTTTAATATTATCATTTTCTTCTGTTCCATCATCTTTGAAATGCAAGAGAAAGGCCACAATATAATATTGTAGTTTAGGCACAATTCAGATTTTGGCCACTAGATGGAAGCAGTGTGTGTGCAAAGTTTCAGATTGATCCAGTGAAGCATTGCAGTACTGGACTATTTTGTATCAAGTCTGCCCAAATGTGCCGAATTGGTCAATTGATACATTCTCAAGTACATAACTATAGAGAATATAGAAAATGATATGGTAATACAAAATGTAAGTTTACACACTTCCAGGAATGTCATACATGATGGATCATTAGCTTATACACTAACTTTGACACATCTAGATGGCCGGGCGGAGTGGGTGTGGAGCCAGAGACAGCAAGGGGTCAAACTGTAGAACCCAGTTCCTACATTTGAATATAAAAATTGATTTTATCAAACAAAACTATGCTACATTTTATCTCTGGGACCCTCAAGATGACAAATCAGAGCAAGATTATTGAATGTAAGTACATTATTGACCTTCAGAGGTGAATGTGGTCCTCTGTAGCTCAATTGGTAGAGCACGGCGCTTGTAACGCCAGGGTAGTGGGTTCGATCCCCGGGACCACCCATACACAAAAATGTATGCACGCATGGCTGTAAGTCTCTTTGGATAAAAGCGTCTGCTAAATGGCATATTATTAATGTATCAAACCAGTTGCCATGATAAGTTCTTTGTTGTTGTGCACTCTCCTCAAACAATAGCATGGTATTTTTTCACTGCAATAGCTACTGTAAATTGGACAGTGCAGTTAGATTAACAAGAATTTAAGCTTTCTGCCCATATAAGACATGTCTATGTCCTGGAAAGTTTGCTGTTACTTACAACAGTCATGCTGATCACGTTAGCGCACGTTAGCTCAACCATCCCGTATACGGGACACCGATCCCGTAGAGGTTAAAGCTATATCAGTAGATAGTACTCATTGTGTTAAAGATATATCAGTAGATAGTACTCATTGTGTTAAAGATATATCAGTAGATAGTACTCATTGTGTTAAAGATATATCAGTAGATAGTACTCATTGTGTTAAAGATATATCAGTAGATAATAATAATAATAATAATAATAATAGTAGATAGTAGATAGTACTCATTGTGTTAATAATAATAATATGCCATTTAGCAGACACTTTTATCCAAAGCGACTTACAGTCATGCGTGCATACATTTTTGTGTATTGGTGGTCCCGGGGATCGAACCCACTACCTTGGCGTTACAAGCGCCGTGATCTACCAGCTGAGCTACAGAGGACCACCAATACAGCGGACCAGTGTTGAAACTATATACAGTGCATTCGGAAACAGAAACAGAAACAGAAACAGAGACAGAGACAGAGACAGAAACAGAGACAGACAGAGTCAAATAAAGTCAATCACTGCATTGCACTGACCCAGTACTACATTCACCCAGGCATCTCAGACTACCAGCACTGCCTCTGCTTCCCTCTAGTGTTGTAACTGAGAACTACAACTTTCATAATGACGTCAAAGGAAATTATAATTGTCACATGCTTCGTAAACAACAGGTGTAAACTAACAGTGAAATGCTTACTTACGGGCCTTCCCAACAATGCAGAATACAATAAATAAAAAATTATAATAATAGAAAAAAAGTTGTAACAACATAAATAAATAAATACAGAATGAGCAATGACAACATGGCTATATACAGGAAGTACCAGGTAATAACATGGCTATATACAGGGAGTACCAGGTAATAACATGGCTATATACAGGGAGTACCAGGTAATAACATGGCTATATACAGGGAGTACCAGGTAATAACATGGCTATATACAGGAAGTACCAGGTAATAATATGGCTATATACAGGAAGTACCAGGTAATAACATGGCTATATGCATGAAGTACCAGGTAATAATATGGCTATATACAGGAAGTACCAGGTAATAACATGGCTATATACAGGAAGTACCAGGTAATAACATGGTTATATACAGGAAGTACCAGGTAATAACATGGCTATATACAGGGAGTACCAGGTAATAACATGGCTATATACAGGAAGTACCAGGTAATAACATGGTTATATACAGGAAGTACCAGGTAATAACATGGCTATATACAGGAAGTACCAGGTCATAACATGGTTATATACAGGAAGTACCAGGTAATAACATGGCTATATACAGGAAGTACCAGGTAATAACATGGCTATATACAGGAAGCACCAGGTAATAATATGGCTATATACAGGAAGTACCAGGTAATAACATGGTTATATGCATGAAGTACCAGGTAATAACATGGCTATATACAGGGAGTACCAGGTAATAACATGGCTATATACAGGAAGTACCAGGTAATAATATGGCTATATACAGGAAGTACCAGGTAATAATATGGCTATATACAGGAAGTACCAGGTAATAATATGGCTATATACAGGAAGTACCAGGTAATAACATGGCTATGTGCATGAAGTAACAGGTAATAACATGGCTATATACAGGAAGTACCAGGTAATAATATGGCTATATACAGGAAGTACCAGGTAATAACATGGCTATATACAGGAAGTACCAGGTAATAACATGGCTATATACAGGGAGTACCAGGTAATAATATGGCTATAAACAGGAAGTACCAGGTAATAACATGGCTATATACAGGGAGTACCAGGTAATAACATGGCTATATAAAGGGAGTACCAGTACTGAGTCGATGTGCAGGTACACCAGGTAATAATATGGCTATATACAGGGAGTACCAGGTAATAACATGGCAATATACAGGAAGTACCAGGTAATAACATGGCTATATACAGGAAGTACCAGGTAATAACATGGCTATATACAGGGAGTACCAGTACTGAGTCAATATACAGGGGTACCAGGTAATAACATGGCTATATACAGGGAGTACCAGGTAATAACATGGCTATATACAGGGAGTACCAGGTAATAACATGGCTATATACAGGAAGTACCAGGTAATAACATGACTATATACAGGAAGTACCAGGTAATAATATGGCTATATACAGGAAGTACCAGGTAATAACATGTCTATATACAGGGAGTACCAGGTAATAACATGGCTATATACAGGGAGTACCAGCTAATAACATGTTATATACAGGGAGTACCAGGTAATAACATGGCTATATACAGGGAGTACCAGGTAATAACATGGCTATATACAGGGAGTACCAGGTAATAACACGGCTATATACACAGGGTACCAGTACCAAGTTGATGTGCAGGGGTATGAGATAGTTGAGGTAGCTATGTACATATAGCTAGGGGTAAAATGACTAGACAACAGGATAGATAATAGACAGTAGCAGCAGTATACTGTAGGTAGGGGTAAAGTGACTAGGCAACAGGATAGATAATAGACAGTAGTAGCAGTATACTGTAGGTAGGGGTAAAGTGACTAGACAACAGGATAGATAATAGACAGTAGCAGCAGTATACTGTAGGTAGGGGTAAAGTGACTAGACAACAGGATAGATAATAGACAGTAGCAGCAGTATACTGTAGGTAGGGGTAAAGTGACTAGGCAACAGGATAGATAATAGACAGTAGCAGCAGTATACTGTAGGTAGGGGTAAAGTGACTAGACAACAGGATAGATAATAGACAGTAGCAGCAGTATACTGTAGGTAGGGGTAAAGTGACTAGTCAACAGGATAGATAATAGACAGTAGCAGCAGTATACTGTAGGTAGGGGTAAAGTGACTAGACAACAGGATAGATAATAGACAGTAGCAGCAGTATACTGTAGGTAGGGGTAAAGTGACTAGTCAACAGGATAGATAATAGACAGTAGCAGCAGTATACTGTAGGTAGGGGTAAAGTGACTAGACAACAGGATAGATAATAGACATTAGCAGCAGTATACTGTAGGTAGGGGTAAAGTGACTAGACAACAGGATAGATAATAGACAGTAGCAGCAGCGTTTGTGATGAGTGTGGAAGTGTGGAAGTGGTGAATATGTGCCTGTGTGGACGTGTTACGTGTGAGTGAGTGAGTGTGTATGTGTGAGTGAGTGAGTGTGTATGTATGAGTGAGTGAGTGAGTATGTATGTGTGTTGGAGTGTCATTGTAAGTATGCGTGAGTAGAGTCCAGTGTGTGTTCATAGAGTCAAAAAGAGTTACTGCAAAAAGGGTCAATGCAGTAGCTATTAGGTTAACTATTTAGCAGTCTTAAGGCTTGGGGGTAGAAGCTGTTCACTGTCCAGTTGGTTCCAGACTTAGCACTCCGGTACCGTTTGCCGTGCGGTAGCAGAGAGAACAATCTATGACTTGGGTGGCAGGAGTCTTTGACAATTTTTAGGGCCTTCCTCTGACACCGCCTGGTATAGAGGTCCTGGATGGCAGGGAGTTCGGCCCCAGTGATTTACTAGGCCGTATGCACTACCTTCTGTAACGCTGAGCTGTTGTCATACCAAGCGGTGATACAGCCATGCTTTCAGAGATGCAGCTGTGTAACTCCTCAGCGGAGATGAGTGGAGAGGAGAGGAAAGGAGCGGAGAGGAGAGGAGAGGAGAGGAGAGGAGAGGAGAGGAGAGGAGAGGAGAGGAGAGGAGAGGAGAGGAGAGGAGAGGAAACCCCTTCTCCTCTACTCTGGGTGGAGCAGAAGGAAGCTTCCTCGTTATAATGACTCACCCTGAAGGAAGCTTCCTCATTATAATGACTCACCCTGAAGGAAGCTTCCTCATTATAATGACTCACCCTGAATGTTTAACTGTGCCTACTTTGATCAGAGCCACTAGTTTCAATTGCAGGGCAGCAGGGTTAAGGTAGGCAAGATGGAGGGAGAAAGACAGAGAGAGAGAGAGAGAGAGAGAGAGAGAGAGAGAGAGAGAGAGAGAGAGAGAGAGAGAGAGAGAGAGAGAGAGAGAGAGAGAGAGAGAGAGAGAGAGAGGGAGACAGAGAAGGAGAGAGAGAGAGAGAGAGAGAGAGAGAGGTCATGCTCAACATGAGCTCCTGATTTATTAGTTTTTTTGTTTTTAGAATGAGATAAACACTTGAATCTAAAAAGAATTCAAGGCAAGAAGTGATGAACAACAACTCTATTAAATCAGAATAGAAAAAAAAGTAACTTTGCGCCTCAAATTAAGAAGTTGACTCTCACTAGCTAGCTACACAACAAAAACCTAGCCAGCAGGCTAACAAGCCAGCCAGAAAATTGAGCTAGGACAGACCTAGCAAGGGGAGTTAATACAACTACATCAAACGACCAAACTGAGTGAGTATATCAAAAAGAAGCACGGACTCCAACTTTAAACATATCTTCTGTTTTTGTGTGTGAAGATCTTTCACTCTTTTTGCTGGTTTTTGAGCTAAACAGGAGCTAGCTAGCAACAGTAGCAGACAACCAAAAATGGTTGCCATAGCAACGGTGCAGCAGAACAGAGCAGCAGCAGCAGTAGTAGCAGAGCCCACACCATGTCCCCACTCCCCCTCAGCGCTGAGTCCATTCTCTACCCTCCAGAGGCCCACAGGCACCATGTCCCCCCTCCCCCTCAGCGCTGAGTCCATTCTCTACCCTCCAGAGTCCACAGGCACCATGTCCCCCCTCCCCCTCAGCGCTGAGTCCATTCTCTACCCTCCAGAGGCCCACAGGCACCATGTCCCCACTCCCCCTCAGAGCTGAGTCCATTCTCTACCCTCCAGAGCCCACAGGCACCATGTCCCCACTCCCCCTCAGCGCTGAGTCCATTCTCTACCCTCCAGAGGCCACAGGCACCATGTCCCCACTCCCCCTCAGAGCTGAGTCCATTCTCTACCCTCCAGAGGCCCACAGGCACCATGTCCCCACTCCCCCTCAGCGCTGAGTCCATTCTCTACCCTCCAGAGGCCTGCAGGCACCATGTCCCCACTCCCCCTCAGCGCTGAGTCCATTCTCTACCCTCCAGAGGCCCACAGGCACCATGTCCCCACTCCCCCTCAGAGCTGAGTCCATTCTCTACCCTCCAGAGGCCCACAGGCACCATGTCCCCACTCCCCCTCAGCGCTGAGTCCATTCTCTACCCTCCAGAGGCCAAAAATGACACAACAAGGAAAGCTTTTAAACAGAATCTACTAAAGGGGAGGCCAGAAACCCTTTTCACAGACCTCTACAAAAACGGTGATGTGAGTAATCTCATCTTTCTCACTGACCAGCCAAATGCATGGCGCTCAGCAGTCTGCTCTCACTACCCATCCGTAAAGAAAGAGGGAATCTGTAATGGGTTGAAGCTGAAAGTCAAAGAGACAGATGACCCTGACAGCACCATGATAACAATCAACCTCAACAAGACTGGGACTGTCATGGTGCAAGGTAACCTTAGGCTGTTTGAAACAGACTTTCAGACCATTAAGGAGAGAGCAGAGAGAGAGAAGGACACCACCAGTGACATGCCCTCCCACAAGACAAACTCCACCAGCACCACCCTCACCCCCACTATCCCCACCCAAAAAGTGACATCCAGCACCTCTCTTCCCACCATAGTGGAGGACACGCCCCAGGAGGAGAGCGACCCCCTCAGTGCAGAGCAGGCTCAGGCCCTCCTCACCACCATGGCTGCCATGAGGGATCAGTTCACCACACTGGAGGGGGAGGTGGTCCTGCTCAGGGAGAGTGTGAGCAAACAGCAACCAGACATCCACACCTCAGAGGAGCTCCTAACCAAGGTGCGGACAGAGCAGGACAGCAGCCTTGCAACACAGCTGAAAGAAGTTCAGCAAGAGAGAGACGGACTCAAGAGAGAGCTGGCTGATATAACAAAGGAGGTGAGAGAGCTCCAAAAATACAGGCAGAGCAGTAATAATGAGCTGACCACACTAAGAGAGGAGCTGCAGGAGAGAAAGAGAACAGAGGACAGACTGCAGGAGCAGCTAGATCACCACTCTATGACCTGCCATCACACAGCAGAGGAGCCCACCTCAACCAGCCAGGCCTCCCCAGCCCTGCCTTCTGCATGCCTCCCCCCCAGCCCCCAGAACAGCCTCCCACTGACAGCGGCACCGGCACAGACCAGCCACACCCCAGCTCCAACACCCACCAGCCCCAACTCTACCCCCTCCAGTCCAGAAGAAACACTGGCTGAGATTGTCCTGTTGATGGACTCAAATGGGAAATTTGTTCAGGAGAATAAACTTTTCCCTAGACACAAAACGAGAAAGGTGTGGTGCCCAACAACGCAGAGTGCCATGGCGCTGCTTGATAAGGCCCAGCTTGGGTCGCCAAGCCACATAATCATACACACCGGAAGTAACGACCTGCGTGCTCAGCAGGAGAGGGTGGCGACTTCACTACGGGGAGTGATTGAGAAGGCCTCCGCAATCTTCCCCACCTCAAGGATCGTGGTGTCAACCCTTCTACAGAGGAAGGACTTCCACCCTGCCACAATCCAAAGAATAAACGCCAGCCTCTCCCGGGACTGTGCCCTGCGACCCAATGTACACCTGGCCCATCATCCCACCCTCGATCTGGACTGTCTCTATGACCATGTTCACCTGTACAGGGAGACAGTCCCCATCCTTGCTAAGACTCTCAAGGACGCCGCTTTAAACCGTATCCCGACCTCTCCACCCAGGAACAGCGGAGCAATCTCCACCCCCCCGAGATCACCGAGACAATACCCCGGACCAGCACCCTGGACCCCCCAGCCACGGCCACAGCACCACCAACCTCAATGCCCACCACATCCAGCGCAGCACAGACCACCCCCAGCCCAGCTTCAGACCCACCCAGACGAGGCCTAACACCCCCCTCCCCCCACCACAGACCCACACCTGGAGGAGCCACAGCCCGGCAGACAGAGCTATGCACAAGCTGTGAGAGGAGCAACTGGTCCAGCTCCCACCAACGAAATGAGTGACATCAAACAAATGCTGAATCTACTATGCTCACATGTGATAGGCCGAGGGTCATGGTAAGATGAGCACAAGAACTCCACCATCCCTACATCCACCCAAGTGGCATGACACAAATACTATCTTAAATGATAAACAAATCACATTTGCATAATAAGAGTTTACCTTAATTGAAAAATCCTATTTTAATAGTTCTTGTTGGATTGTGAGTGTTTATCTCATTTTGAATGTAAAGAAAAAACAGTTATGAAGTATTTTTTACGTTGCATGTTGGAATTTACAAGGCTTGAAGTCCTCTGCTTTTGGGCTAAAGAGCAGAAACCCAGACTTCCTTAAAGAAATTGATGATGTTGATATTGTAGTACTACAGGAAACATGGTGCAGAGGTGATGTTTCCACTGGCTGTCCACTAGGTTATAGGGAGATAATCGTACCATCCACCAAATTAAAAGGAATCACACAGGGCAGAGACTCAGGGGGAATGCTAATATGGTATAAATCTGAACTAACTAATTCAATCGAATTGATCAAAATAGGAGAATTCTTTATCTGGCTAAAAATCAACAAGGAGGCTATCTTAACAGATAACAACGTCTTCCTCTGTGCCACATACATTCCCCCCTCAGAGTCACCCTACTTCAATGAAGAGAGTTTCTCCATTCTAGAGGGGGAGATTAGTCACTTTCAGGCCCAAGGCAATGTGCTGGTCTGTGGAGACCTGAATGCTAGAACAGCAGAAGAACTAGACACTATTAACAGTCATGGGGACAAACACCTACCAGGAAGCAACAACCTTTCCCTCCCCACATACCCTCCTAGAAACAACTATGACAAAGTGAAAAACAAAAATGGAGTACAGCTCCTGAAGCTCTGTCGAACACTGGGTCTGTACATAGTCAATGGTAGGTTAAGAGGGGACTCTTTTGGTAGGTACACCTACAGCTCATCCCTTGGCAGCAGTACTGTAGACTACTTCATCACAGACCTTAACCCAGAGTCTCTCAGAGCCTTCACAGTCAGCCCACTAACACCTCTCTCTGACCACAGTAAAATCACAGTGTATCTGTGAAGAGCAGAACCCAACCATGAAGCATCACGGCCCAATAAATTACATGGTACTAAACAGACCTATAGATGGAGTGCAAACAGTACAGAAATCTACCAAAAAGCAATTAGTAGCCAAAAAATACAATCTCTCCTGGACAACTTTTTAGCATTAACATTCTCCTACACCAATGAAGGTATAAATTTGGCCGTTTGGAACATAAACTTTATATTTGACAAATTAGCCTCCTTGGCTAATCTTAAGAAACATAAGAGCAAACCAAAAATAATAGATCATGAAAAATGGTTTGATAATGATTGCAAATATCTAAGAAAGTCATTGAGAAATATATCTAATCATAAACACAGAGACCCAGACAACAAAAATATACGTCTTCAATATGGGGAAACACTGAAGCAATACAAACACACCCTAAGAACAAAAAAGGAACAGCACATTAGAAATCAGCTGGATGTGATTGAGGAATCCATAGAATCAAACCACTTCTGGGAGAATTGGAATAAATTAAACAAACCTCATAATTGTCACGCCCTGGCTCGGGGGACTCTCGTATGTTGAGCCAGGGTGTTAGTTTCTATGTTTTGTTGTGGGTCTAGGTTATTGTATTTCTTTGTTTGAGTGACTCCCAATCAGAGGTAACGAGTGTCAGCTGTTGGCTCGTTGTCTCTGATTGGGAGCCATATTTAACTATCTGTCTTTCACGTTGTGTTTGTGGTTTCTTGTTCATTTCGGTTTGTGTGAAACCGTAGACGTCACGTTTTCGTTTGTGTTTTTGATCGTGTGATCATTTATAGTAATAAAATATGTTCACCTTCAACGCTGCGCATTGGTCCTCCTCATTAGACGATCGTGACAGAAGAAACCACCAAGATGGGACCAAGCAGCGTGTCCAGGAGCCGTCGCCAGGGAGATCCCTCACAGATCTCCTTTGCCTCCTGGACTGGGTCAAGCCGAGGGAGGAAGACAAGGGCTTGACATTATGGCAGAAGGGCGAGAAGCTGGCGAGGGATATGGAGACGTGGTCCACGGGTAGGAGAGACGCCCCGAAAATTTTTAGGGGGCTCACGACGGCGGACCAGCAGGAGGCCGCGATAGAGCGGTCCAGTGGGTTGCCGGAGAAGGCCGCCGGGTTACGGGGGCCACTGGTAGAAGAGGGGATGGAAGGTGTGGAGGCACGGCGAGAGGTACTGGCGTGTGTTGCCAGTCCGGTCCGGCCCGTTCCAGATCCCGGTGTGGAGCCAGTGGTGTGTGTCCCCAGTACGGTCCGGTCTATTCCTGCTCCCCGCACCGAACCTGCGGTGCGCGTCGCCAGCCCAGTCCGGCCCATTCCTGCTCCCCGCATCAAGTCTGTGGTGCGTCTCGTCAGCCCGGTCCGGCCCATTCCTGCTCCCCGCATCAAGCCTGTGGTGCGTCTCGTCAGCCCGGCTCTGCCCGTTCCTGCTCTCCGCACCAGGTCTGTGGTGCGCGTCGCCAGCCCAGTCCGGCCCACTCCTGCTCCCAGCACCAAGTCTGTGGGGCGTTTCGTCAGCCCTGTCCGGCCCGTGCCTGTTCCCCACACCAAGCCAGTGGTGTGCGTCGTCGGTTCGGCACGGCACGTGCCTGTTCCACTGGATTCGGATCCGCCGCCTAGGCGGAGTGCCCACCCGGTCCCTCCCCTGTTGTGTTTCGTTGGCGCGGTCGGAGTCCGCGCCTTTAGGGGGGGGTACTGTCACGCCCTGGCTCGGGGGACTCTCGTATGTTGAGCCAGGGTGTTAGTTTCTATGTTTTGTTGTGGGTCTAGGTTATTGTATTTCTTTGTTTGAGTGACTCCCAATCAGAGGTAACGAGTGTCAGCTGTTGGCTCGTTGTCTCTGATTGGGAGCCATATTTAACTATCTGTCTTTCACGTTGTGTTTGTGGTTTCTTGTTCATTTCGGTTTGTGTGAAACCGTAGACGTCACGTTTTCGTTTGTGTTTTTGATCGTGTGATCATTTATAGTAATAAAATATGTTCACCTTCAACGCTGCGCATTGGTCCTCTATGTTAGACGATCGTGACAATAATGAGGAATTGGCTATCCAAAATGGGGATATGTGGAGAAATCACTTTGCAAACCTCTACAGCAATATAACAAAGAGCCCAGAACAACAAGATATACAAGAAAAATTACAAATCCTTGAATCAGCAGTCAAAGACTATCAGAATCCTGTGGATACCCCAATTACAGAACAAGAATTATTGGAAAAACTTTGCACTCTCCAACCCAAAAAGGCCTGTGGTGCTGATGGTATTTTAAATGAAATGATTAAATATACAGACCACAAATTCAAATTGGCTATACTCAAACTCTTCAACATTATCCTAACTGCAGGTATTTCCCCCGATATTTGGAACCAAGGATTGATAACACCAATTTATAAAAATGGAGACAAATTTGACCCAAATAATTACAGAGGAATTTGTGTTAACAGCAACTTGGGGAAAATTCTCTGCAGTATCATAAACAGCAGACTACATAATTTCCTTGATGAACACAACGTCCTAAGCAGAAGCCAGATTGGATTTGTAAAAAATTATCGTACAACAGACCACATTTACACCCTCCAGACTCTAATTGACAAACAAGTCAATCAAAACAAAGGCAAAATCTACTCGTGTTTTGTAGACTTCAAGAAAGCATTTGATTCAATTTGGCACGAAGGTCTTTTTTACAAACTAATAGAAAGTGGTATTGGAGGGAAAACATATGATGTTATTAAATCAATGTACACTAAAAACACTAAATATTTCCTGTTTTGTTTTGGCTTTCATAGCATGTAATGTGTCTTCTCAGTCATGTTGAGATTGGTCGACTACTATTGCTTTAATGTATTGTTATTCTCATTAATATTGTTGTTGTAGTTGCTGTTAATGGTAATCCCATTTCCACTACTACTATTGGAGACAGAGAGATAGAGGGAGAGACAGAGAGAGAGAGAGAGAGACGGAGAGAGAGAGAGAGAGAGAGAGAGAGAGAGAGAGAGAGAGAGAGAGAGAGAGAGAGAGAGAGAGAGACAGAGAGAGAGAGAGAGAGAGAGACAGAGAGAGAGAGAGAGAGAGAGAGAGAGAGAGAGAGAGAGAGAGAGAGAGAGAGAGAGAGAGAGAGAGAGAGAGAGAGAGAGAGAGAGAGAGAGAGAGAGAGAGAGAGAGAGTGAGAGAGAGAGAGAGAGAGAGAGAGAGGGGGAGAGTTAGAGAGAGAGAGAGAGAGAGAGAGAGAGAGAGAGAGAGAGAGAGAGAGAGAGAGAGAGAGAGAGAGAGAGAGAGAGAGAGAGAGAGAGAGAGAGAGAGAGAGAGAGAGAGAGAGAGAGAGAGAGAGAGAGAGAGAGAGAGAGAGAGAGAGAGAGAGAGAGAGAGAGAGAGAGAGAGAGAGAGAGAGAGAGAGAGAGGGAGAGGGGGAGAGAGAGAGAGAGAGAGAGAGAGAGAGAGAGGGGGAGAGAGAGAGAGAGAGAGAGAGAGGGAGAGAGGGAGAGAGAGAGGGAGAGAGAGAGAGAGAGAGAGAGAGAGAGAGAGAGAGAGAGAGAGAGGGAGAGAGGGAGAGAGAGAGAGAGAGGGAGAGAGGGAGAGAGAGGCGTTGGCAGAGGTAATGATGATGACCTCCCACAGGCTCCCCTCCCAATCCTGACGTCCTGTTCTCCTTCTCCGACTTCCTGTCTGGATCTCCCAGCCGAGCTGATTGGCCTCCGAGGCCTCCGCTGTGTGTGCATGTGCATGTGTGTATGTGTACCGTGCCAGTTTCTAAGGTACACCCATCTAGTAGCGGGTCAGATCCCCCTTTGCCACAGGGATGCTGGTCCATGCTAATGCAATGGCATCACGCAGTTGCTGCAGATTGGACGGAGGTACACTTCCACCACCAGCCTGTACTGTTGACACCAGGCAGGATGGGGCCATGGACACATGCTGCTTACACCAAATCTTGACTGTGGACTATAGGGGAAAAAAAAGAAGACTGAGCACACCCCCATTCTCATCGACGGGGCTGTAGTGGAACAGGTTGAGAGCTTCAAGTTCCTTGGTGTGCACATCACCAATGAACTATCATGGTCCAAACACACCAAGACAGTCGTGAAGAGGGCACGACAAAGCCTATCCCCCATCAGGAGACTGAAAAGATTTGGCATGGGTCCTCAGATCCTCAAAAAGTTCTACAGCTGCACCATCGAGAGCATCCTGACTGGTTGCATCACCGCCTGGTATGGCAACTGCTCGGCCTCCGACCGCAAGGCACTACAGAGGGTAGTGCGTACGGCCCAGTACATCACTGGGGCCAAGCTTCCTGCCATCCAGGACCTCTATAGCAGGCGGTGTCAGAGGAAGGCCCTCAAAATTGTCAAAGACTCCAGCCACCCTAGTCATAGACTGTTCTCTCTGCTACCGCACGGCAAGCGGTACCGGAGCGCCAAGTCTAGGTCCAAAAGGCTTCTCAACAGCTTCTACCCCCAAGCCATAAGACTCCTGAACAGCTAATCATGGCTACCCGGACTATTTGCACTGCCCCCCCACCCCATCCTTTTTACGCTGCTGCTACTCTGTTAATTATTTATGCATAGTCACTTTAACTCTACCCACATGTACATATTACCTCAACTACCTCAACGAGCCGGTGCCCCCGCACATTGACTCTGCACCGGTACCCCCCTGTATATAGCCTTCCTACTGTTATTTTATTTCACTGCTGCTTTTTAGTTATTTGCTTGTATTTTTTTTACCTAACACTTTAAAAAATAATAATAATAATGCATTGTTGGTTAAGGGCTTGTAAGTAAGCATTTCACTGTAATGTCTACACCTGTTTTATTCGGCGCATGTGGCAAATCAAATTTGATTTGATTTGAATTGCCTTGATGCCTGTCTGCCTGCTTTAAGAGCGATCCGTTTTCGTGAACGGGGTGGTGTACCTAATAAACTGGACGGGGTGGTGTACCTAATAAACTGGACGGTGAGTGTATGTGTGTGTGGTGATGTAATCCCCCCCCCAACAAGCAGAGACCGCCTCCCAAGCAGTGACCGCCTCCCAAGCAGAGACCGCCTCCCAGGCAGAGACCGCCTCCCAAGCAGAGACCACCTCCCAGGCAGAGACCGCCTCCCAAGCAGAGACCGCCTCCCAAGCAGAGACCGCCTCCCAAGCAGAGACCGCCTCCCAAGCAGAGACCGCCTCCCAGGCAGAGACCGCCTCCCAAGCAGAGACCGCCTCCCAGGCAGAGACCGCCTCCCAAGCAGAGACCGCCTCCCAGGCAGAGACCGCCTCCCAGGCAGAGACCGCCTCCCAGGCAGAGACTGCCTCCCAAGCAGAGACCGCCTCCCAGGCAGAGACCGCCTCCCAGGCAGAGACCGCCTCCCAGGCAGAGACCGCCTCCCAAGCAGAGACCGCCTCCCAGGCAGAGACCGCCTCCCAGGCAGAGACCGCCTCCCAAGCAGAGACCGCCTCCCAGGCAGAGACCGCCTCCCAGGCAGAGACCGCCTCCCAAGCAGAGACCGCCTCCCAGGCAGAGACCGCCTCCCAAGCACAGACCGCCTCCCAGGCAAAGACCGCCTCCCAAACAGAGACCGCCTCCCAGGCAGAGACCGCCTCCCAAGCAGAGACCGCCTCCCAGGCAGAGACCGCCTCCCAGGCAGAGACCGCCTCCCAGGCAGAGACCGCCTCCCAAGCAGAGACCGCCTCCCAAGCAGAGACCGCCTCCCAAGCAGAGACCGCCTCCCAAGCAGAGACCGCCTCCCAGGCAGAGACCGCCTCCCAAGCAGAGACCGCCTCCCAGGCAGAGACCGCCTCCCAGGCAGAGACCGCCTCCCAGGCAGAGACCGCCTCCCAAGCAGAGACCGCCTCCCAAGCAGAGACCGCCTCCCAAGCAGAGACCGCCTCCCAAGCAGAGACCGCCTCCCAAGCAGAGACCGCCTCCCAAGCAGAGACCACCTCCCAGGCAGAGACCGCCTCCCAAGCAGAGACCGCCTCCCAAGCAGAGACCGCCTCCCAGGCAGAGACCGCCTCCCAGGCAGAGACCGCCTCCCAAGCAGAGACCGCCTCCCAAGCAGAGACCGCCTCCCAAGCAGAGACCGCCTCCCAGGCAGAGACTGCCTCCCAAGCAGAGACCGCCTCCCAAGCAGAGACCGCCTCCCAGGCAGAGACCGCCTCCCAGGCAGAGACCGCCTCCCAAGCAGAGACCGCCTCCCAGGCAGAGACCGCCTCCCAAGCAGAGACCGCCTCCCAGGCAGAGACCGCCTCCCAGGCAGAGACCGCCTCCCAAGCAGAGACTGCCTCCTCCTCTTAAGGACCAGAGCAGAACAGAGCGGCCCGGTAGCACAGTTCACATAGGGTACGTTACAAATAGCACCATATGCCTTATGGGCCCTTGACAAAAGTAGTGCTCTGCATAGGGGCTAGGATGCTATTTGGGAGGCAGAGAGACTAAAGCAGACAAAGTATACAGAGGTCTGACACTGCTTATTTGAAATTTACTACAGGTCATCAAAATGCCTCTCCTCTTTAATCAACTCTGCTTCCCTCCTTTCTAAACAACCTCTCCTTCCCTCCTTTCTAAACAACCTCTCCTTCTCTCCTTTCTAAACAACCTCTCCATCTCTCCTTTCTAAACAACCTCTCCTTCTCTCCTTTCTAAACAACCTCTCCTTCCCTCCTTTCTAAACAACCTCTCCTTCTCTCCATTCTAAACAACCTCTCCTTCTCTCCTTTCTAAACAACCTCTCCTTCCCTCCTTTCTAAACAACCTCTCCTTCTCTCCTTTCTAAACAACCTCTCCTTCTCTCCTTTCTAAACAACCTCTCCTTCCCTCCTTTCTAAACAACCTCTCCTTCTCTCCTTTCTAAACAACCTCTCCTTCCCTCCTTTCTAAACAACCTCTCCTTCTCTCCTTTCTAAACAACCTCTCCTTCCCTCCTTTCTAAACAACCTCTCCTTCCCTCCTTTCTAAACAACCTCTCCTTCCCTCCTTTCTAAACAACCTCTCCTTCTCTCCTTTCTAAACAACCTCTCCTTCTCTCCTTTCTAAACAACCTCTCCTTCTCTCCTTTCTAAACAACCTCTCCTTCTCTCCTTTCTAAACAACCTCTCCTTCCCTCCTTTCTAAACAACCTCTCCTTCCCTCCTTTCTAAACAACCTCTCCTTCTCTCCATTCTAAACAACCTCTCCTTCTCTCCTTTCTAAACAACCTCTCCTTCTCTCCTTTCTAAACAACCTCTCCTTCCCTCCTTTCTAAACAACCTCTCCTTCTCTCCATTCTAAACAACCTCTCCTTCTCTCCTTTCTAAACAACCTCTCCTTCCCTCCTCTTTATTCAACCTCTCCTTCCCTCCTTTCTAAACAACCTCTCCTTCCCTCCTTTCTAAACAACCTCTCCTTCCCTCCTTTCTAAACAACCTCTCCTTCTCTCCATTCTAAACAACCTCTCCTTCCCTCCTTTCTAAACAACCTCTCCTTCCCTCCTTTCTAAACAACCTCTCCTTCCCTCCTTTCTAAACAACCTCTCCTTCTCTCCTTTCTAAACAACCTCTCCTTCTCTCCTTTCTAAACAACCTCTCCTTCCCTCCTTTCTAAACAACCTCTCCTTCTCTCCTTTCTAAACAACCTCTCCTTCCCTCCTTTCTAAACAACCTCTCCTTCCCTCGTTTCTAAACAACCTCTCATTCCCTCCTTTCTAAACAACCTCTCCTTCCCTCCTTTCTAAACAACCTCTCCTTCTCTCCTTTCTAAACAACCTCTCCTTTCCTTCCTCTATCTCTGTCTGCTGTGGAAGAACTGAGGACAGGTCCCGATGTGAGCTATTCACCATATTAGGTATCACGGTCACACAGAAAGAGAGACTAGATAAACACTGTTACACTTCCCTAGAATGAACTCTCAGGTCTAGTGCAGTACGATCATTACTTGTCCAACAAAAGGGGCCTTGAGGAAAAAAATGTCCGGTGTGTTAGAAACGCCTGGGTCAGTTTCTGGTTCCCCGTCTGTCCCTGCTCTGCCCTTTACCGAACTTTGACCATCTCATTTCTCTCTGCCTCGATGACAAACTATCACACTGAATATAATAAACCTCAGATTCCCAGAGATGTTATTTAGCTCCTCTCCTCTCCTCTACTCTGCTCTGCCCTGCTCTCCTCTGCCCTGCCCTGCTCTGCCCTGCTCTCCTCTGCCCTGCTCTGCCCTGCTCTCCTCTGCCCTGCTCTGCCCTGCTCTCCTCTGGGTCTACTGTCAGTTGGTTGTTGTAAGGGAGTGTTAGCCTGGTCCCAGATCTGTTTGTGCTGTGTTAGTCAATGAGGCAGGCTAGGTAATGATCATATGAGTTGGCAAGACAGCACAAACAGATCTGGGACCAGGCTAGGTAATGATCATATGAGTTGGCAAGACAGCACAAACAGATCTGGGACCAGGCTAGGTAATGATCATATGAGTTGGCAAGACAGCACAAACAGATCTGGGACCAGGCTAGGTAATGACCATATGAGTTGGCAAGACAGCACAAACAGATCTGTGACCAGGCTAGGTAATGATCATATGAGTTGGCAAGACAGCACAAACAGATCTGGGACCAGGCTAGGTAATGATCATATGAGTTGGCAAGACAGCACAAACAGATCTGGGACCAGGCTAGGTAATGATCATATGAGTTGGCAAGACAGCACAAACAGATCTGGGACCAGGCTAGGTAATGACCATATGAGTTGGCAAGACAGCACAAACATATCTGTGACCAGGCTAGGTAATGATCATATGAGTTGGCAAGACAGCACAAACAGATCTGGGACCAGGCTAGGTAATGATCATATGAGTTGGCAAGACAGCACAAACAGATCTGGGACCAGGCTAGGTAATGATCATATGAGTTGGCAAGACAGCACAAACAGATCTGGGACCAGGCTAGGTAATGACCATATGAGTTGGCAAGACAGCACAAACAGATCTGGGACCAGGCTAGCTTGGATAGACAGGATTTGACTCAGCTCAGATAAGAGAGAGAGAGAGAGAGAGAGAGAGAGAGAGAGAGAGAGAGAGAGAGAGAGAGAGAGAGAGAGAGAGAGAGAGAGAGAGAGAGAGAGAGAGAGAGAGAGAGAGAGAGAGAGAGAGAGAGAGAGAGAGAGAGAGAGAGAGAGAGAGAGAGAGAGAGAGAGAGAGAGAGAGAGAGAGAGAGAGAGAGAGAGAGAGAGAGAGAGAGACAGAGAGTGAGAGAGAGAGAGAGAGTGAGAGTGAGAGTGAGAGTGAGAGTGAGAGTGAGAGTGAGAGTGAGAGTGAGACAGAGACAGAGACAGAGACAGAGACAGAGACAGAGACAGAGACAGAGACAGAGAGAGAGAGAGAGAGAGAGAGAGAGAGAGAGAGAGAGAGAGAGAGAGAGAGAGAGAGAGAGAGAGAGAGAGAGAGAGAGAGAGAGAGAGAGAGAGAGAGAGAGAGAGAGAGAGAGAGAGAGAGAGAGAGAGTCAAGAGGAGGCGATGGGGTGAGGTTGTGTTTCTCTAAGCGGGAGGTAAGCTTGGCTTCTTCTTTATATGTGTTGAGTAAAGCTTAAACCATGCATTTAGATTGTAGGTAGGTATTGTAGTTAGTTATTGTAGGTAGTTTATCTAGGTAGTTATTGTAGGTAGTTATTGTAGGTAAGTAGTGTATTCGGCTGAGCCCGGTGAAGCACGAGACTAGCTAACCCACTACCTGGACCAATAAAGCTAGCTAGCTAGCGGGTAGCTACTGGTAATTTGGTAACTGTTAGCAACTGTGGATAGTTGTTTCCAATGTTATTTCACGCTTAAGAGTACCTGTAATTATTGTAGGTAGGTATTGTAGGTATTGTAGATAGTTTATCTAGGTAATTATTGTAGGTAGTTATAGCCAACTTCACCAGCTAGCAGTCAACACCGCAGCCACTGCTAGCTAACCAACCTTACCAGCTAGCAGTACTCTAGCAACTAAATACATTTCAACGGAACGATTTGATTAGTGTAAAGTTAGCTAGCTACATAGTTGTCTTGGTATCAAATACACAGGTGTAGTATAGAGAAACTATCGAGGTTAGCTAGCCAGCTACATTTTCAAACAGTCAACACCGCAGCCACTGCTAGCTAGCTAACACTACCAGCTAGCAGTACTGTATCATTTTAGTCAATGAGAATTTTGCAACGTAAGCTTCACTTTCTGAACATTCGAGATGTGTAGTCCACTTGTGTAGCTAGCATGACTGACTTTGTGCTAGCTAGCCAACGTTTAATTACTTCTGCGTTATGAAAGGAACTAGACATGGACATGAATGATCCATTGGTAGTTTGTTGTAACCAAGTATTGGTGTGCTAAACCGTGTGTTATTGGATGCTAGCATGCTAGTTAGCTATGGCGTCATAGGATATGGTGCCCTGGGCAGTTTTCACAGAAGAATATTGTACCAAGTTAGCTAGCTGAATAAACTAAGTTAGAGTCTATTCCTGGAAATATTGAACTACTGTAGATTACAGCAATTATAATTTCTAAAGTGGAAGTTGGAAGAGTTGTATTTGAGTGTTTCAGTGAAAGGTTAGTGAGGAAGGCCTCGTTTCCCCAGATGTTATGTAATTTCATTCCGATCTCCTTTGCGTTATTGTAGCCTTTTCTGTAGCCTGTCAACTATGTGTCTGTCTATCCCTGTTCTCTCCTCTCCGCACAGGCCATACAAACGCCTCACACCGCGTGGCTGCTGCCTCTCTAACCTGGTGGTCCCTGCACGCACGACCCACGTGGAGTTCCAGGTCTCCGGCAGCCTCTGGAACTGCCGTTCTGCGGCCAACAAGGCAGAGTTCATCTCAGCCTACCCTCCAGTCCCTCGACTTCTTGGCGCTGACGGAAACATGGATTACCACAGAAAACACTGCTACTCCTACTGCTCTCTCCTCGTCTGACCATGTGTTCTCGCATACCCCGAGAGCATCTGGTCAGCGGGGCGGTGGCACAGGAATCCTCATCTCTCCCAAGTGGACATTCTCTCTTTCTCCCCTGACCCATCTGTCTATCTCCTCATTTGAATTCCATGCTGTCACAGTCACTAGCCCATTCAAGCTTAACATCGTTAACATTTATCGCCCTTCAGGTTCCCTTGGAGAGTTCATCAATGAGCTTGACGCCTTGATAAGTTCCTTTCCTGAGGATGGCTCACCCCTCACAGTTCTGGGTGACTTTAACCTCCCTACGTCTACCTTTGACTCATTTCTCTCTGCCTCCTTCTTTCCACTCCTCTCCTCTTTTGACCTCACCCTCTTACCGTCTCCCCCTACTCACAAGGCAGGCAATACGCTTGACCTCATCTTTACTAGATGCTGTTCTTCTACTAATCTCACTGCAACTCCCCTCCAAGTCTCCGACCACTACTTTGTATCCTTTTCTCTCTCGCTCTCCTCCAACACTACTCACTCTGCCACTACTCAGATGGTAATGCGCCGTCGCAACCTTCGCTCTCTCTCTCCCGCTACTCTCTCCTCTTCCATCCTATTATCTCTTCCCTCTGCTCAATCCTTCTCCCTCCAATCTCCTGATTCTGCCTCCTCAACCCTCCTCTCCTCCCTTTCTGCATCTTTTGACTCTCTATGTCCCCTATCCTCCCGGCCGGCTCGGTCCTCCACTCCTGCTCCGTGGCTTGATGACTCATTGCGAGCTCACAGAACAGGGCTCCGGGCAGCCGAGCGGAAATGGAGGAAAACTAGACTCCATTGTCATCTTTTCACTCCCTCCTCTCTACATTTTCTTCTTCTGTTTCCGCTGCTAAAGCCACTTTCTACCACTCTAAATTTCAAGCCTCTGCCTCTAACCCTAGGAAGCTCTTTGCCACCTTCTCCTCCCTGCTGAATCCTCCTCCTCCTCCCCCCCTCCTCCCTCTCTGTGGATGACTTCGTCAACCATTTTGAAAAGAAGGTTGACGACATCCGATCCTCATTTATTAAGTCAAATGACACCGCTGGTCCTGCTCACACTGCCTTACCCTATGCTTTGACTTCTTTCTCCCTTCTCTCTCCAGATGAAATCTTGCGACTTGTGATGGCCGGCCACCCAACAACCTGCCTGCTTGACCCTATCCCCTTCTCTCTTCTCCAGACCATTTCCGGAGACCTTCTCCCTTACCTCACCTCGCTCATCAACTCATCCTTGACCACTGGCTATGTCCCTTCCGTCTTCAAGAGAGCGAGAGTTGCACCCCTTCTCAAAAAACCTACACTCGATCCCTCCGATGTCAACAACTACAGACCAGTTTCCCTTCTTTCTTTTCTCTCCAAAACTATTGAGCGTGCAGTCTTTAGCCAACTCTCTTGCTATCTCTCTCAGAATGACCTTCTTGATCCAAACCAGTCAGGTTTCAAGACTGGTCATTCAACTGAGACTGCTCTTCTCTGTGTCACGGAGGCTCTCCGCACTGCTAAAGCTAACTCTCTCTCCTCTGCTCTCATCCTTCTAGACATCTCTGCTGCCTTTGATACTGTGAACCATCAGATCCTCCTCTCCACCCTCTCCAAGTTGGGCATCTCCGTCGCGGCTCACTCTTGGATTACGTCCTACCTCACAGGTCGCGCCTACCAGGTGGCGTGGCGAAAATCTGTCTCCGCACCACGTGCTCTCACCACTGGTGTCCCCCAGGGCTCAGTTCTAGGCACTCTCCTATTCTCTCTATACACCAAGTCACTTGGCTCTGTCATATCCTCACATGGTCTCTCCTATCATTGCTACGCAGACGACACACAATTAATCTTCTCCTTTCCCCCTTCTGATAACCAGGTGGCGAATCGCATCTCTGCATGTCTGGCAGACATTTCAGTGTGGATGACGGATCACCACCTCAAGCTGAACCTCGGCAAGACGGAGCTGCTCTTCCTCCCAGGGAAGGACTGCCCGCATCCATGATCTCGCCATCACGGTTGAAAACTCCGTTGTGTCCTCCTCCCAGAGTGCAAAGAACCTGGCGTGACCCTGGACAACACCCTGTTGTTCTCCGCTAACATCAAAGCGGTGACCCGATCCTGTAGGTTCATGCTCTACAACATTCGCAGAGTACGACCCTACCTTACACAGGAAGCGGCACAGGTCCTAATCCAGGCACTTGTCATCTCTCGTCTGGATTACTGCAACTCGCTGTTGGCTGGGCTCCCTGCCTGTGCCATTAAACCCCTACAACTCATCCAGAATACTGCAACCCGTCTGGTGTTCAACCTTCCCAAGTTCTCTCACGTCACCCCGCTCCTCCGCACACTCCACTGGCTTCCAGTTGAAGCCCGCATCTGCTACAAGACCATGGTGCTTGCCTACAGAGCTGTGAGGGGAACGGCACCTCCGTACCTTCAGGCTCTGATCAGTCCCTATACACAAACGAGGACATTGCGTTCATCCACCTCTGGCCTGCTGGCCCCCCCTACCTCTGCAGAAGCACAGTCCCCGCTCAGCCCAGTCAAAACTGTTCGCTGCTCTGGCACCCCAATGGTGGAACAAGCTCCCTCACGACGCCAGGACAGCGGAGTCACTCACCACCTTCTGGAAACACTTGAAACCCCACCTCTTTAAGGAATACCTGGGATAGGATAAAAGTAATCCTTCTACCCTCCCCTCCCCCCACCCCCCAAAATATATATATATATATATATATATATATATATATATATATATATATATATATATATATATATATATATATATATATATATATTGTAAAGTGGTTGTCCCACTGGCTATCATAAGGTGAATGCACCAATTTGTAAGTGACGAAAAAGTAAAATGTAAATGTAGGTAATGACCATATTTGTATTTATTATTATTATTATTATTATTATTATTATTATTATTATTATTATATTATTATTATTATTTTGTATTTATTAAGGATCCCCATTAGCTGTTGCCAGAATACTATATTTTCCTTGACCTGGTGATGCTGAATGAAAAAAATGGCTCACCTTACCCCACTCTCCCCTATTATGGCAGTGGATATTGCTCACCCGCCTCACCCGTCTGCCGCTAACCAGTAGTTGTATTTGTATTTTATATTTATTATGGATCCCCATTAGCTGATGCCAAGGCAGCAGCTACTCTTCCTGGGGTCCAGCAAAATTAAGGCAGTTATAGATTTTAAAAACATTACAATACATTCATAACAGATTTCACAACATATTAAGTGTGTTCCCTCAGGCATCTACTCTACTACCACATATCTATAACACAAAATCCATGTGGACATGTGTGTATAGTGCGAATGTTATTGTGTGTTTGTATGCATGTGTCTATGTTTGTGTTGCCTCACAGTCCCGCTGTTCCATAAGGTGTATTTTCCATCTGTTTTTTAAATCTAATTTTACTGCTGGCATGAGTTACCTGATGTGGAATAGAGTTCCATGTAGTCATGGCTCTATGTAGTACTGTGCACCTCCCATAGTCTGTTCTGGATTTGTGGACTGTGAAGAGACCTCTGGTGGCATGTCTTGTGGGGTATGCATGGGTGTCTGAGCTGTGTGCCAGTAGTTCAAACAGACAGCTCGGTGCATTCAACATGTCAACACCTCTCACAAATACAAGTAGTGATGAAGTCAATATCTCCTCCACTTTGAGCCAGGAGAGATTAACATGCATATTATTAATGTTAGCTCTCTGTGTACATCCAAGGGCCAGCCGTGCTGACCTGTTCTAAGCCAATTGCAATTTTCCTAAGTCCCTCTTTGTGGCACCTGACCACACGACTGAACAGTAGTCCAGGTGCGACAAAACGAGGGCCTGTAGGACATGCCTTGTTGATAGTGCTGTTAAGAAGGTAGAGCAGCGCTTTATTATGGACAGACTTATCCCCAACTTAGCTACTGTTGTATCAATATGTTTTGACCATGACAGTTTACAATCCAGGGTTACTCCAAGCAATTTAGTCTCCTCAACTTGCTCAATTTCCACATGATTCATTACAAGATTTAGTTGAGGTTTAGGGTTCAGTGAATGATTTGTCCCAAATACAATGCTTTACGTTTTTGAAATATTTAGGACCAACTTATTCCTTGCCACCCATTCTGAAACTAACTGCAGCTCTTTGTTAAGTGTTGCAGTCATTTCGGTCGCTGTGATAGCTGACATGTATAGTGTTGAGTCATCCACATACGTAGACACACTGGCTTTACTCAAAGCCAATGGCATGTTGTTAGTAAATATTTCAAAAAGTAAGGGGCCTAGACAGCTGCCCTGGGGAATTTCTTATTCTACCTGGATTTTGTTGGAGAGGCTTCCATTAAAGAACACCCTCTGTGTTCTGTTAGACAGGTAACTCTTTATCCACAATATAGCAGGGGGTGTAAAGCCATAACACATACGTTCTTCCAGCAACAGACTATGATCAATAATGGACAATGCAAATAGTCCAGGTAGCCATTTCATTATGGCTTGGGGGTAGAAGCTGTTAAGAAGCCTTTTTGGACCTAGACTTGGAGCTCCGGTACCGCTTGCCGTGCGGTAGCAGAGAGAACAGTATGACTAGGGTGGCAGGAGTCTTTGACAATTTTTAGGGCCTTCCTTTGACACCGCCTGGTATAGAGGTCCTGGATGGCAGGAAGCTTGGCCCCAGTGATGTACTGGGCCGTACGCACTACCCTCTGTAGTGCCTTGCGGTCGGAGGCCAAGCAGTTGCCATACCAGGCGGTGATGCAACCAGTCAGGATGCTCTCGATGGTGCAGCTTTATAACTCTTTGAGTTAGGACCCATGCCAAATCTTTTCAGTCTGAGGAACCATGCCAAATCTTTTCAGTCTCCTGAGGGGGAATAGGCTTTGTCGTGCCCTCTTCACGACTGTCTTGGTGTGTTTGTACCATGACAGTTTGTTGGTGATGTGGACACCAAGGAACTTGAAGCTCTCAACCTGCTCCACTACAGCCCGGTCGATGAGAATGGGGGCGTGCTCAGTCCTCTTTTTTTTTTCCTGTAGTCCACAATCATCTCCTTTGTCTTGATCACGTTGAGGGAGAGGTTGTTATCCTGGCACCACACGGCCAGGTCTCTGACCTCCTCCCTATAGGCTGTCTCATCGTTTTCGGTGATCAGGCCTACCAATGTTGTGTCGTCAGCAAACTTAATGATAGTGTTGGCGTCGTGCCTGGCCATGCAGTCATGGGTGAACAGGGAGTACAGGAGGGGACTGAGCACGCACCCCTTAGGGGCCCCCGTGTTGAGGATCAGCGTGGCAGATGTGTTGTTACCTACCCTTACCACCTGGGGGCGGCCAGTCAGGAAGTCCAGGATCCAGTTGCAGAGGGAGGTGTTTAGTCCCAGGGTCCTTAGCTTAGTGATGAGCTTTGAGGGCACCGTGGTGTTGAATGTTGTTGTCCAGTGTCTATTCTATGAGTATAGCGTATAGCACGGCTAGTTAGCTAGCTAGCTGTCTCTGTAGCCTAGTGTTTAAGAGTGTTGGGCCAGTTACCGAAAGGTCGCTGGTTCGAATCCCTGAGCTGACTAGGTGAAAAACAAATACATCTGTCGGTGTGAACGTGAGCAATGCACTGAAACCTAATTGCTCCTGTAAGTCGCTCTGGAATAGAACGTAAAGCTAAATGACTGAAATGTCTGTCTCTCTCTACAGTGGAAAGTGTCTGGTTGTCATCGTTTATTTTTGGGGCACTGTTCTGTTCCACAGGGGGCAAATATAGAGCTGCGGCCTGTTTTCCTACCTGCCACGCCCTCAGCCACCCACTCAGCATACAACAGAGAACGAGAGAGCACAGTCAGTAGAGGCTCACTGAGTCTCCCTCTGAATAGTCCATGGGCTTCTCTAGTTTCTGGACATGTCTCTAGCCAACACATGAATGGTTGTTAGCTACTGTCTAACTAAACAGTCTAATGGCCTGAAGTGTTGTTGCAAAGAACATGTTGAAAGCAACACTAATGACATGCTCTACGGCTATATACGGAAAAAAGGTTTAAACTGCTTCATCAGAATATCTAGTGCACAACAGTGGTCCTCTGTAGCTCAGCTGGTAGAGCACGGCGCTTGTAACGCCAAGGTAGTGGGTTCGATCCCCGGGACCACCCATACACAAAAAAAAATGTTTTATGCACGCATGACTGTAAGTCGCTTTTGGATAAAAGCGTCTGCTAAATGGCATATTATAGTATAACACAACCTTACGGCCTATGAATTAGTTGGTTAGTTAGGCCTGTTAAGAATGATTATAACAAAGTTACTATCTGCAACCCCTTCATATAGTGGGGTCTTTTCAAACAGTTGAAATGTTATGGGAAAGTCGTGAAGAATGCTTCTTTCACGCTATATAGAACATGTGAATGACTCAGTGTTGGAGTGACTGTGTTACATAATGAGCAGGATATCAACGCTTTGACTTTCATTCAGCTTCAGCTACATACTGCTGTTGGAAAGACAGAAACCATACATTAATATTATTATTACCTGCCATAACATACATTAATGAAACTTTATGAATGACATTTACGCCCATTCATTCATAAGATGTGGAGTTCCCCCACAGCCTCAACACTGTCTCACTGTAACCAGTAGGCAGGCCTCCTATCCTGGAAAGGTAACTGAACTAAATGACTATCGCCCCGTTGCACTCACTTCTGTCATCATGAAGTGCTTTGAGAGGCTAGTTAAGGATCATATCACCTCTACCTTACCTGACACCCTAGACCCACTTCAATTAGCATACCGCCCCAACAGATGCACGGACGATGCAATCGCCATGGCACTGCACACTGCCCTATCCCATCTGGACAAGAGGAATACCTACGACAGAATGCTGTTCATTGGCCACAGCTCAGCCTTCAACACCAAATCAAATCAAATCAAATTGTATTTGTCACATGTGCCGAATACAACAGGTGTAGGCCTTACAGTGAAATGCTTACTTACAAGCCCTTAACCAACAATGCAGTTTTAAGAAAGAATACCAAAAAAGATCACAAGAAAATACATTATAAAATAATAAGAAATAAAAGTAACAAATAATTAAAGAGCAGCAGTAAAAATAACAATAGCGAGGCTATATACAGGGGGTACCGGTACCAAGTCAATGTGCGGGGGCACCGGTTAGTCGAGGTAATTGAGGTAACCATAGCACCCTCCAAGCTCATCATTAAGCTCGGGGCCCTGGGTCTGAACCCCTCCCAGTGCAACTGGGTCCTGGACTTCCTGACGGGCCGCCCCCAGGAGGTGAAGGTAGGAAACAACACCTCCGCCACGCTGATCCTCAACACGGGGGCCCCCGGTGCTCAGCCCCCTCCTGTACTCCCTGTTCACCCATGACTGCGTGGCCACGGACGTCTTTAACTCAATCATCAAATTTGCAGACGACACAACAGTAGTAGGCCTGATTACCAACAATGACGAGACAGCCTACAGGGAGGAGGTGAGGGCCCTGGCGGAGTGGTGCCAGGAAAATAACCTCTCACTCAACGTCAACAAAATGAAGGAGCTGATCGTGGAGTTCAGGAGACAGCAGAGGAAGCACGCCCCCATCCACATCGACGGGGTCGCACTGAAGAGGGTCAAAAGCTTCATGTTCCTCGGCGTACACATCACTGACAATCTGAAATGGTCCACCCACACAGACCGTGTGGTGAAGAAGGAGCAACAGCGCCTCTTCAACCTCAGGAGAATGAAGAAATTCGGCTTGGCCCCTAAGACCCTCACAAACGTTTACAGATGCACCATTGAGAGCATCCTGTCGGGCTGTATCACCGCCTGGTACGGCAACTGCACCGCCCGCAACCGCAGGGCTCTCCAGAGGGTGGTGTGGTCTGCCGGGGGCACACTGCCCTCCCTCCAGGACACCTACAGCACTCGATGTCACAGGAAGGACAAAAAGATCATCAAGGACATCAACCACCCGAGCCACGGCCTGTTCACCCCGCTATCATCCAGAAGGCGAGGTCAGTACAGGTGCAACAAAGCTGGGACCGAGAGACTGAAAAACAGCTTCTATCGCAAGGCCATCAAACTGTTAAATAGTCACCACCAGCGGGCCTCCGCTCAGTACCCTGTCCTGAATTTAGTCACTGTTACTAGCCAGCTACCACCTGGTACTCAACCTTGCATCTTAGAGACTGCTGTCATTGAACACTGGTCACTTGAATAATGTTTACACACTGTTTTACCCACTTCATATGTACAGTATATACTGTATTCTAGTCATGGTTCATCCTATATAACTACTGCTGTACACACCTTTCAATTCATATACTGTGCATAATGTCAATACACACTTTATATGTGTCACGATCGTTCAAGGAGGAAGTGGACCAAGACGCAGCGTGGTAAGCGTACATCTTTATTAATTAACGTGCTAAACACACACGAACAAAACAACAAACCAAACGATACGTGAAGTCCTAGGTTAACACCAAAACAAACCATACGGAACAAGATCCCACAATGACTAGTGAAAACAGGCTGCCTAAGTATGGTTCCCAATCAGAGACAACGAGCAACAGCTGTCTCTGATTGGGAACCACCCTGGCCAACATAGAAATACATGATCTAGAACACAAACATAGAAAACTAAACAACGAAACCTACACACCCTGGCTCAACATTAGAGTCCCCAGAGCCAGGGCGTGACAATATGTATATCAGTGGCGGTTGGTGCCGTTTAAGATGAGGGAGGATTTTTTTGTTTGTTTTTTATGAGCATGGCCTGATTTATATTACAGTCTGCTGAGAACTTCTACAGTAATAGCAAAGTAATTAAGCTATCAACATTTTTCTCACCCTGGGTTTGGGTTTGGTTGGCCCCTAAATAATAATGATAATAATAATAAACACAGGGTTTAGTTAAATTGGCCCCCACAACACTGCGTTATATCGTGTGTAAAACACCTGGAGCCTCAAGCAGGAAGACAGGCAGTTCAGACAAAGACCAGTAAACAGAAACACATGAGAATACTGTATAATGAGGTTCAATTACCCCAGCGTAGCCTATAGTAATATAATGAGGTTCAATTACCCCAACTTAGCACATCCCAGGACTTCACTGATGAAAGTGTCTGTTTGTTAAATGTTTCCAACAGTAAGTTCCCTCGACTCTGCCGCTTTGTTTACCAGTGTAGGAGGAGGGAGGAGGGGAAGGAGGGAGGGAGAAAGGGAGAGGAGGGGGAGGAGGGAGGAGGGGAAGGAGGGGGAGGAGGAGGGAGGAGGGGAAGGAGGAGGGAGGAGGGGAAGGAGGGAGGGAGGAAGGGAGAGGAGGGGAAGGAGGGAGGGAGGAAGGGAGAGGAGGGGGAGGAGGGAGGGAGGAAAGGAGAGGACGTTAAACTGTTGGTCTCTCATTCCTCCTGTTCTATATCTATCAGGCACGTTGTGCTCCACACAGCTCTCCCTTCCCCACAGCTCTCCCTTCCCCACAGCTCTCCCTTCCCCACAGCTCTCCCTTCCCCACAGCTCTCCCTTCCCCACAGCTCTCCCTTCCCCACAGCTCTCCCTTCCCCACAGCTCTCCCTTCCCCACAGCTCTCCCTTCCCCACAGCTCTCCCTTCCACACAGCTCCCCCTTCCACACATCTCTCCCTTCCACACAGCTCCCCCTTCCCCACAGCTCCCCCTTCCCCACATCTCTCCCTTCCACACAGCTCTCCCTTCCCCACAGCTCTCCCTTCCCCACAGCTCTCCCTTCCCCACAGCTCTCCCTTCCCCACAGCTCTCCCTTCCCCACAGCTCTCCCTTCCCCACAGCTCTCCCTTCCACACAGCTCTCCCTTCCCCACAGCTCCCCCTTCCACACATCTCTCCCTTCCACACAGCTCCCCCTTCCCCACAGCTCCCCCTTCCCCACATCTCTCCCTTCCACACAGCTCTCCCTTCCCCACAGCTCCCCCTTCCACACATCTCTCCCTTCCCCACAGCTCTCCCTTCCCCACAGCTCTCCCTTCCCCACAGCTCCCCCTTCCCCACAGCTCTCCCTTCCCCACAGCTCTCCCTTCCACAAATCTCCCCCTTCCCCACAGCTCTCCCTTCCACACAGCTCTCCCTTCCCCACAGCTCCCCCTTCCCCACATCTCTCCCTTCCCCACAGCTCTCCCTTCCACACAGCTCTCCCTTCCCCACAGCTCTCCCTTCCACACATCTCTCCCTTCCCCACAGCTCTCCCTTCCACACAGCTCTCCCTTCCCCACAGCTCTCCCTTCCCCACAGCTCTCCCTTCCCCACAGCTCTCCCTTCCCCACAGCTCTCCCTTCCCCACAGCTCTCCCTTCCACACATCTCTCCCTTCCACACGCTGCTTCCTTGGTCATCATGCATTCTACTTACTATGCAGCCTATCCTGTGTCTGTGTCTGTCTGTGTGTGTGTGTGTGTCTCTCTCTGTGTGTGTGTGTGTGTGTGTGTGCTGTGTGTGTGTGTGTGTGTGTGTGTGTGTGTGTGTGTGTGTGTGTGTGTGTGTGTGTGTGTGTGTGTGTGTGTGTGTGTGTGTGTGTGTGTGTGTGTGTGTGTGTGTGTGTGTGTGTGTGTGTGTGTGTATAACCTAGCCTTGTAGTGGTCTGTGCCAACACTATTTCAGACCTGCTGGTTCATATCACAGCCTCTGATAAGGAGCAGACTATTGTTGTTGCTGCCCTTCACATGGATAATAAGCACTCCTTATTGTTCTATTTAGGCCTGTTGTCTTCAGTTTGGTTGTTAATCAATACTACCCTGGTGATGGCCTACATGTGAAACGGCTCTGATCGGTGGTTAGAAAAAACATTCATCTGGTTTGAAGTTATCACAATCCCAGCATTCAACAGCTGGAGAAAGGACTGTGATGAGCTAAACATACCGACACCAGAGAGAGGGAGAGGACTTTGAAGATGTGGTAATTAGAAGAGAGAGGAGAGGACTGAAGATGTGGTAATTAGAAGAGAGAGAAGAGGACTTTGAAGATGTGGTAATTAGAAGAGAGAGGGAGAGGACTTTGAAGATGTGGTAATTAGAAGAGAGAGGGAGAGGACTTTGAAGATGTGGTAATTAGAAGAGAGAGGGAGAGGACTTTGACGATGTGATCATTAGAAGAGAGAGGAAGAGGACTTTGATGATGTGGTAATTAGAAGAGAGAGTGAGAGGACTTTGAAGATGTGGTAATTAGAAGAGAGAGGGAGAGGACTTTGAAGATGTGGTAATTAGAAGAGAGAGGGAGAGGACTTTGATGATGTGGTAATTAGAAGAGAGATTGAGAGGACTTTGAAGATGTGGTAATTAGAAGAGAGAGGGAGAGGACTTTGAAGATGTGGTAATTAGAAGAGAGAGGGAGAGGACTTTGATGATGTGGTAATTAGAAGAGAGAGTGAGAGGACTTTGAAGATGTGGTAATTAGAAGAGAGAGGGAGAGGACTTTGACGATGTGGTAATTAGAAGAGAGAGCGAGAGGACTTTGACGATGTGGTAATTAGAAGAGAGAGCGAGAGGACTTTGAAGATGTGGTAATTAGAAGAGAGAGGAGAGGACTAATTAAAAGCTAAACTAAGCAAGAAACCCAGGTGAGCTCTCAGGATAGAACTGATGGTTATGTGTTCAGATACATGTCAGCACAAGACATTAAATACTACCTATGCTTCTACAAAAACAGAACAGAATCAACACTGCATGTAGTGATGGGACGATTGATACCGGAGCTCCGATGCTCTGATGCAATTTTCAAACACTACTGATCCGACACAATGTACAGTGGGGAAAAAAAGTATTTAGTCAGCCACCAATTGTGCAAATTCTCCCACTTAAAAAGATTAGAGAGGCCTGTAATTTTCATCATAGGCACACGTCAACTATGACAGACAAATTGAGAACAATAAATCCAGAAAATCACATTGTAGGATTTTTAATGAATTTATTTGCAAATTATGGTGGAAAATAAGTATTTGGTCACCTACAAACAAGCAAGATTTCTGGCTCTCACAGACCTGTAACGTATTCTTTAAGAGGCTCCTCTGTCCTCCACTCGTTACCTGTATTAATGGCACCTGTTTGAACTTGTTATCAGTATAAAAGACACCTGTCCACAACCTCAAACAGTCACACTCCAAACTCCACTATGGCCAAGACCAAAGAGCTGTCAAAGGACACCAGAAACAAAATTGTAGACCTGCACCAGGCTGGGAAGACTGAATCTACAATAGGTAAGCAGCTTGGTTTGAAGAAATCAACTGTGGGAGCAATTATTAGGAAATGGAAGACATACAAGACCACTGATAATCTCCCTCGATCTGGGGCTCCACGCAAGATCTCACCCCGTGGGGTCAAAATGATCACAAGAACGGTGAGCAAAAATCCCAGCACCACACGGGGGGACCTAGTGAATGACCTGCAAAGAGCTGGGACCAAAGTAACAAAGCCTACCATCAGTAACACACTACGCTGCCAGGGACTCAAATCCTGCAGTGCCAGACGTGTCCCCCTGCTTAAGCCAGTACATGTCCAGGCCCGTCTGAAGTTTGCTAGAGTGCATTTGGATGATCCAGAAGAGGATTGGGAGAATGTCATATGGTCAGATGAAACCAAAATAGAACTTTTTGGTAAAAACTCAACTCGTCGTGTTTGGAGGACAAAGAATGCTGAGTTGCATCCAACGAACACCATACCTACTGTGAATCATAGGGGTGGAAACATCATGGTTTGGGGCTGTTTTTCTGCAAAGGGACCAGGACGACTGATCCGTGTAAAGGAAAGAATGAATGGGGCCATGTATCGTGAGATTTTGAGTGAAAACCTCCTTCCATCAGCAAGGGCATTGAAGTTGAAACGTGGCTGGATCTTTCAGCATGACAATGATCCCAAACACACCGCCCGGCAACGAAGGAGTGGCTTCGTAAGAAGCATTTCAAGGTCCTGGAGTGGCCTAGCCAGTCTCCAGATCTCAACCCCATAGAAAATATTTGGAGGGAGTTGAAAGTCTGTGTTGCCCAGCGACAGCCCCAAAACATCACTGCTCTAGAGGAGATCTGCATGGAGGAATGGGCCAAAATACCAGCAACAGTGTGTGAAAACCTTGTGAAGACTTACAGAAAACATTTGACCTGTGTCATTGCCAACAAAGGGTATATAACAAAGTATTGAGAAACTTTTGTTATTGACCAAATACTTATTTTCCACCATAATTTGCAAATAAATTCATAAAAAATCCTACAATGTGATTTTCTGGATTTTCTTTCTCATTTTGTCTGTCATGGGTGACGTGTACCTATGATGAAAATTACAGGCCTCTCTCATCTTTTTAAGTGGGAGAACTTGCACAATTGGTGGCTGACTAAATACTTTTTTTCCCCACTGTACCTACCGATGCTCGTTTCAAAGTGACATTACCACGTGATCAATGACATCTGAAGCTTTGTTTGATTACATGTGAGATCCCACTGATTTCACCGTGGTTCTGGTGCTTTCCTCGGTTCCAAGTTGCATTCAAAACACCGACCTCTGCTGGACACCGTCGGTCGGCCTACAATGTAGTCAGGATGTTTTAATGTAGTGTCACCTGACTGGTAGCTCGGTAAGTAGAGTCAGGGACCAGAACACTGACATATTTTATGGGAATCCACGTTCTGTACGTTGTTGTTCAAACAATGTGTTTTATTTAATATAGTAGAAGCTTCTGTCTTAAGCATCCTAAATAATGCCACAGATTCAAAGATTTTTACAGCAAAAACAAGGGATTCACAGCAAAAAGGGGAAGCATGATGGAAGGTGCCAACCTGTAATGGTAACTGATTGTAGGCTACTTAAGACCCACGACTAACCGCTGCGCCGCGGAGACCTGATGAATATTGTGGAAAGAACTTCGATATGAGCATCAAACGCTGCTTTTTATTGCTGACCAGCAGATGTCACTAATGTGCATTGTGTTCAGAGTAATGAACCGTTTTTGGCACAATTTGGTGAAAGCCCAAAATGCTTCAGAAAGCCTCTGTTTCCCATCACTAACTGCATATGTGTGCAACCGTAAATAGTGTCCCCCAGTCTCTTCCTCTCCTATGTTTGTACCTGTAAATAGTGTCCCCCAGTTTAGTGGCCTTTTCTCAATTGGTTTTGCTAACTCCTCCCTCCTCTGTCCTCTTTCGGCTGCTTTTGAAAAAGGTCAAAGGTAATCGAGGAGAGTCGTTCTCCACTTGTGAGTCATCAGGCAAATCACAATTACATGGGTGGATCCCAAAATAAATGTGTAAAGTGATCAAACAAATGTAGCTAGTTGTGCAAAATGTGAGCAGGCTTTTCTCCTCCGACAAAACAACAGCTTTCTGGAAGGAGAAAGGCATGCAAACATTTAAAAACGACCTGCTACTTAATCCTTTTATCTATAATGTCTTGCACAACTAGCTACATTTGTTTTTTAGCACTTTATTCATTTATTTTGGGATTCCACCCTGTAAACGCCATTTGCCTGATGACGCTTCGATTGGAGAACGAGAGTCTCATTTCATACAAGCCGCCTCTCCTCGATTACCTTTGACCTTTTTCAAAAGAAGGTGAGAGAGGACGGAGGAGAGAGGACGCAGAAGGTGAGCTAATCCAATTGATATGTATGTGTGTACCTGTTAATAGTGTGCCCCAGTCTCTTCCTATTGTGCGTACCTGTTAACAGTGTCCTCCAGTCTCTTCCTATTGTGTGTACCTGTGAATAGTGTCCTCCAGTCACTTCCTGCCCTGTGTGTGTACCTGTGAATAGTGTCCTCCAGTCTCTTCCCCTGCTCTTCGTCCTTCTCCAGCTGTCTTCTTCGACCATCGTCTTCGTCGTTAGTTCCAGGGGGCGTGCCTTGTAGGAGCCAGCGTTCTCTCATGGCTTTAGACTGGCGACAGAGAGACAGAGAGACAATAAGATAAGACAGACAGGCAGACAGACAGGCAGACAGACAGACAGCTGTCTTACCTACTACTTACTTAAAGAGCGACTGAACCATTGAAAAGCTTTGCTTTTCCTCGGGAGGCTTTTTAGTCCTTCAGTTTTTATTGTTATTCTTTAGTTTTTTCTCCTCTTATGTTTGTTGTCTAGTAAATACTTTCAGCTTTTATTTTCATTGTTTTATTCGTTTTTGTTCCTGTAAAGCACATTGTGTTGCATTCCATGTCTCAAATGTGCTTTATAAATAAAGCTTCATTTGATTTGATTTGACTACTTTTGCCCAATGGGTCCTGGTCAATAGTAGTGCACTATATAAGGAATAGTGTGCCATTTTGGACTCAACCTGCGTTATCAGATGCCCAGCGGGTGGTTGCTGTGCGGAGAGGGTAAATTACCCTGTTGTTAAAGTGCCCAACATTTAATGCCAATTACCTCTCACAAACAAAAAATGTGGCCGTGCCTGAAGAGAGTTTAGAATGAGTCTTTGTTCCCTCTGTTCTCCAGAGTAAATATTCGTTAGCTGTTGAGGAAGTGGCACTTACTATATACCCTCTCAGAGATGTAGTCAGTGTGATAAATCCCTGACTCGATGGACTATTATATAGACAACATCAGCTCCGTGGGCGAGACAGAGTAAACAGAAAGAGAGAGTTTTACACAAAGAGAAGTCAGTTCTCTGGAGAGGAAACTAACTCTCTCACTCTCTCTCTCTCTCTCTCTCTCTCTCTCTCTCTCTCTCTCTCTCTCTCTCTCTCTCTCTCTCTCTCTCTCTCTCTCTCTCTCTCTCTCTCTGTCTCTGTCTCTGTCTCTGTCTCTGTCTCTGTCTCTGTCTCTCTCTCTCTCTGTCTCTCTCTCTCTCAATTCAATTTCAATTCAATTTAAGGGCTTTATTGGCATGGGAAACGTGTGTTAACATTGCCAAAGCAAGTGAAGTAGATAGTAAACAAAAGTGAAATAAACAATAAATATTAACAGTAAACACTCAGAAGACAATACAGTACAATACAGGACAATACAGGACAATACAGTACAATACAGTACAATACAGGACAATACAGGACAATACAGTACAATACAGGACAATACAGGACAATACAGGACAATACAGGACAATACAGGACAATACAGGACAATACAGTACAATACAGGACAATACAGGACAATACAGGACAATACAGGACAATACAGTAAGAAATGAGTACATGGCTCCCACGGGGGGCCAGTATGAAAAATATAATGTATGCACTCACTAACTGTAAGTCGCTCTGGATAAGAGCGTCTGCTAAATGACTAAAATGTAAATGTAAAATGAATGAGGACATGGATGAAATAGTGAGAAAGAAACAGACAGTAATGTTATTGTCCTGGTTGGTCCTGGTTGGTCAGACAGTAATGTTATTGTCCTGGTTGGTCCTGGTTGGTCAGGTAGTAATGTTATTGTCCTGGTTGGTCCTGGTTGGTCAGGTAGTAATGTTATTGTCCTGGTTGGTCAGACAGTAATGTTATTGTCCTGGTTGGTCCTGGTTGGTCAGGTAGTAATGTTATTGTCCTGGTTGGTCCTGGTTGGTCAGGTAGTAATGTTATTGTCCTGGTTGGTCCTGGTTGGTCAGGTAGTAATGTTATTGTCCTGGTTGGTCCTGGTTGGTCAGGTAGTAATGTTATTGTTCTGGTTGGTCCTGGTTGGTCAGGTAGTAATGTTATTGTCCTGGTTGGTCCTGGTTGGTCAGGTAGTAATGTTATTGTCCTGGTTGGTCCTGGTTGGTCAGGTAGTAATGTTAATGTCCTGGTTGGTCCTGGTTGGTCAGGTAGTAATGTTAATGTCCTGGTTGGTCCTGGTTGGTCAGGTAGTAATGTTATTGTCCTGGTTGGTCCTGGTTGGTCAGGTAGTAATGTTATTGTCCTGGTTGGTCCTGGTTGGTCAGGTAGTAATGTTATTGTCCTGGTTGGTCCTGGTTGGTCAGGTAGTAATGTTATTGTCTTGGTTGGTCAGACAGTAATATTAAAATAACAAGAAATTACATATTTTAATTTAAAGGTTATTTTGTTAAGTCAATTCATACAATGTAATTCTTCCACCAGAAGATTGGATACAATTGACATTTGGGAATCATGTTCTGACATTCTAGTTCTCTCTGAAACATGGTTAAATTATTCTGTCTCTGATAAAGACATTGAAGTAAATTATTCTAATGTATTTAGATGTGACAGATGACAGAAAAGGGGGAGTGGCCATATATGTAAAAACTAATTTCATGGCATCTCAATCTTTAAATATTTCTGTTCCCAATAAATTTGAGCTCCTGGTTGTAGATGTGTCCATAAACCAGAATACACATTTATTTGTTTCTGGGATTTATCGCCCCCCTGCTGGCATGGTGATGCTATTAGTGCTATATCTGAGTGTTGAACAAATGTTCTGTCCTCGGAGCTGGTCATTTTAGGCGATTTGAATCTGGATTGGCTATCCTCGGCCTCAGTTCAATTTGAGAGTATATGCATTGATTTTTATCTGACTCAATTGATCTCAAAACCCACACGGCTAAATGTAAAAAAAAAAAAAACGTTAATTCCTCATTGATTGATTTAATTCTTACTAATAACCTCCATAAATATTTGTCTAGTGGAATATTTGCATATGATCTCAGTGATCATTGTCCATAGTATGTATTAGAGATACCAAACAGCAAATTACTAATCTTCGTTTAATTAAGAAGATACATTTTTTGTTTTATTCCCCTCAAGGGTTTTTACATGACATGTTCTTCTGATTTAGCCACGGCCTCCTGTATTCCTGACCCTGAGTTGGCTTTAGAACATTTCTCCTCCATATTTATTTATTTTAAACAATTCAGCGTGAAAGATAGATCTAACCCTTGGTTTTCTTCTGAACCATCTGAGCTCATTCAGATAAGAAGTCAGGCCTGGGCCAAAGCAAAGAAAACTGATTCTGTAGTGGACTGTAAATTTTTCAGACAATTGAGAAACATATGTACTATCTCGATTAAGAAAGCTAAATCAAGCTACTTTTGAGCTCTGACTCTGCTGGTGATCCTTCTAAATGTTGGAAAACAGTAAATGCACTGAAGCGTACAAATCCCTCTTCTTCCCTGCCTAAGCAAGTTCTGTCTGACTCTAGCATCATAACTGAGAAGAATGGGATAAGTGATGCTAAACTTTCTTGACTAGTTAAAATATTAGAATCCTTGATTAATTCTCAGCTAAGTTCTTTCTTATCTTTGAAATGTATTTTAAATGTACATCAGTCTGGTTTTAGACCAGGTCATATCACTATCTCTGCTGCATCCCTAGCTATAAATGATGTGGTTAACTGTATGGATAAAAGGCAACATTGTGCTGCCCTCTTCATCGACCTGTCAAAGGCTTTCGATACTGTTGATCACTCACTGCTGATTCAGAGGCTTGGCTCAATTGGCCTAGACCAGGCTGCATGTAACTGGTTAAAACTTTTATTGACAGATAGAACTCAATGTGTATCTACTGACGGTGTTAAATCAGGTGTCCCACAGGGGATGATTCTAGGTCCTGTACCTATTACTGTTTTACATTATTGACTTGTCTGTAAGAAACTGTAACCTGCACTTATATGCGGATGATACTATTGTGTATGCTATTGCCCCCATGGTTGACCAGGCGCTATCTGAACTACAGTCTGCATTCATTGTATTACAGAAACACTTTAATGACCTGAAAATAGTATTGAATGCAGGTGAAATGTTGTTCTCTAGAGCGCATAAAAAGAACTCTGATGATTTAAAGCTGTTAGATGCAGTTTATCGTTTTAGAGCTCATCACCGCATTCTCTGCCAGGAAGTCGGTTGGCCATCTTTGATGTCACGTAGGTTGATACATTGCTGTGTTTTCATTTATAAAAGTCCCACTGTACCTAACACCATTACTAAACTTTAGACATATGAGTTACCACACTCGGTCTCAGGGATGGCTAACTCTGGAAATTCCTTTGGTCTCTATTAGGTTAGGTAAATCAGCTTTTAGTTTTCTTGCACCTTATTTGTTGGAACAATCTTCAAAATGTTCTGAAATGTGATGTTTGGTGCTTCGAGGCCAATTCAGAAGGCTGATTGAGTACCTTATTACTGATGAATGTGTTTGTTTTTTATGACCGTGTCTTTCTTTCTGCTTGCATTTTGTATTTATATTTTGATGTGTGTATTGTCTTGAATTTATGTAATTCAGGGCTCATCTGTAAAAAGAGACCTTGGTCTCAGTATGATTCCCTGATAAAATAAAGGTGAAATAAATCAAATAAAAATATATTGTCTGGTTGTTAGTTATTTTGCTACAGACGTGACCCAGTCTTTAATTGTTTCTGCATGGTTGCTATGCAAAAGGATGGTCAGTTCTAAACAAAATGGTTGCTATGCAGGCTGACTAAAGTTCTTGTCACTTTCTAGCTAGCTAGCCAACATCAGCTAACTAACTCAGTCACGTCAAACATTGAACCTGGAATGACAGTTCACTAGCTGCATTTCGGTTTGATTGAGCCGTTTTTCTATTGGATATATCCATGATAATGAAGATGATGAGTGATCACCTGGCTCAGAAAAAGTTGAGTCTCATCTTGACACCGTTTGCTCTCTAATACAGTAGACTACAAGGGAGATCTCTCTAGTATGGTAGACTACAAGGGAGATCTCTCTAGTACGGTAGACTACAAGGGGAGATCTCTCTAATACAGTAGACTACAAGGGAGATCTCTCTAATACAGTAGACTACAACGGAGATCTCTCTAATACAGTAGACTACAAGGGAGATCTCTCTAATACAGTAGACTACAAGGGAGATCTCTCTAATACAGTAGACTACAAGGGAGATCTCTCTAGTATGGTAGACTACAAGGGAGATATCTCTAATACAGTAGACTACAGGGGAGATCTCTCTAATACAGTAGACTACAAGGGAGATATCTCTAGTATGGTAGACTACGTGTGAGATCTCTCTAGTATGGTAGACTACAAGGGAGATCTCTCTAGTATGGTAGACTACAAGGGAGATCTCTCTAGTATGGTAGACTATAGGGGAGATCTCTCTAGTAAGGTAGACTACAAGGGAGATCTCTCTAGTAGTTTCTAAGGCAGGACAGGCAGACAGCGAGGCTTAAATTGACTCCCGCTGTACCAAACGAATCGCTAGACTGGAAGCCAGGGGAAATAATGTGAGAGTTGAGATAAATACAAGAGATGATTCTCAGATGGAACTGTTAGCACAGTGTGACTGTGACGGCCATTAAAACATATCTACTCTGATTTCAGAGCACTCTTGTCTGAGTATGCCAGAGCACAGAATAACTGATCAACACCTCCGCCAGAGCGTCCAGTGTGCGCTCTGAACACTCCAAGAGCGAAACATACTGAATCTACAAATTTAAATCTGACTACGCTCTGAATTTACGAATGCCCAGAACGCACTCTGAGCACACTGGCCCTCCAGAGTGAATTTACAAACAAACCCAAAATAGCGTAGAATGCAGATAGCAAGCTGTGAATTCCTATTGGACTATATTATGTAGCTGAAGTGCAGTGGGTATCCCAGATGCTGACAGAGAGAGAAAGTGAGAGGAGCAGGAACAGGAAGTGAGATGTTTGTTTAACAGTGGGCGTGATGAGGCTAGGAGAGGGACTAGTTCTCATAGGAAAGTACTGTGGCAACAGCTCACTACAACCACTTTATATATGGGGGTCATTTCTGTCAATCCACTTCCTCCTTCTCCATTGACAGTAACATTATGACTTGCTGAGCTTAGAGAGGGAGATACTACAGAACCAGCAGGGCTGTGTCTCAACCAGAAAGACTGAGTCTCAACCAGAAAGACTGAGTCTCAACCAGAAAGGCTGTGTCTCAACCAGAAAGGCTGTGTCTCAACCAGAAAGGCTGTGTCTCAACCAGAAAGGCTGTGTCTCAACCAGAAAGGCTGTGTCTCAACCAGAAAGACTGAGTCTCAACCAGAAAGGCTGGCAGCGTCTCAACCAGAAAGACTAAGGCTGTGTCTCAACCAGAAAGACTAAAGCTGTGTCTCAACCATAAAGACTTAAGCTGTGTCTCAACCAGAAAGACTAAGGCTGTGTCTCAACCAGAAAGACTAAAGCTGTGTCTCAACCAGAAAGACTAAAGCTGTGTCTCAACCAGAAAGACTAAAGCTGCGTCTCAACCAGAAAGACTTAAGCTGCATCTCAACCAGAAAGCCTAAGGCTGCATCTCAACCAGAAAGCCTTAAGCTGCATCTCAACCAGAAAGACTTAAGCTGCATCTCAACCAGAAAGACTTAAGCTGCGTCTCAACCAGAAAGACTTAAGCTGCATCTCAACCAGAAAGACTTAAGCTGCGTCTCAACCAGAAAGACTAAAGCTGCGTCTCAAATGGCACCTTCTTCCACATACAGTGGGGGGAAAAAGTATTTAGTCAGCCACCAATTGTGCAAGTTCTCCTACTTAAAAAGATGAGAGAGGCCTGTAATTTTCATCATAGGTACACGTCAACTATGACAGACAAATTGAGAAAAAAATTCCAGAAAATCACATTGTAGGATTTTTAATGAATTGATTTGCAAATTATGGTGGAAAGTAAGTATTTGGTCACCTACAAACAAGCAAGATTTCTGGCTCTCACAGACCTGTAACTTCTTCTTTAAGAGGTACCCCTGTCCTCCACTCGTTACCTGTATTAATGGCACCTGTTTGAACTTGTTATCAGTATAAAAGACACCTGTCCACAACCTCAAACAGTCACACTCCAAACTCCACTATGGCCAAGACCAAAGAGCTGTCAAAGGACACCAGAAACAAAATTGTAGACCTGCACCAACCTTGTGAAGACTTACAGAAAAC
>NC_059200.1:13745922-13753422 GCF_020615455.1 Coregonus clupeaformis | reverse complement strand
GGGGAAGGGATGAGGTGATAGGGGGTAGGGATGAGGGGGGAGGGGGGAGGGATGAGGGGGTAGGGGGTAGGGATGAGGGGGTAGGGATAGGGGGAAGGGATGAGGTGATAGGGGGTAGGGATGAGGGGGTAGGGGGGAGGGATGAGGGGGTAGGGGGTAGGGATGAGGGGGTAGGGGATAGGGGGAAGGGATGAGGTGATAGGGGGTAGGGATGAGGGGGTAGGGGGGAGGGATGAGGGGGTAGGGGGTAGGGATGAGGGGGTAGGGGGTAGGGATGAGGGGGTAGGGGGAAGGGCATAAGGGGGATGATGTTGTTGGGGTATGAGGCTTCACAGAGGAAGTGGGTTAGTGTTCTAATGGAACCCTGATGTTCCCCAGATGCATCACCATATTACCTCATCCAAAAACACTTCCTGTATTCAATTTATAACTGAGGGAAAGCCCCATGGAGACCCACGTCACCACAGTACAGCACATTACAGTTCAGTACGTCATCGTTGCCACACTACATCATTTCAACTGATTCTGTCTGCACCAACTGAACTAAGTCTTACAGTATTGGTCCGTATAGGTCAGTAGAGGTCAGTAGAGGTCAGTAGAGGTCAATAGAGGTCAGTATAGGTCATTTTCAGTTAGTAGAAGTCATTATAGGTCAATATAGGTTAGTATAGGTCAATATAGTTCAGTAGAGGTCAGTAGAGGTCAACATATCTCAGTATAGGTCCATATAGGTCAGTAGAGGTCGGTAGAGGTCAGTATATGTCAATATAGGTCAGTAGAGATCAGTAGAGGTCAGTGTAAGTAAATATAGGTCAGTTGTGTGGAGGGTGGGCGTGGAGGGATGTGGAGGGTGTGGCTGGAGGGTGTGGAGGGTGGGGGTGGAGGAAATAGCTGTAAATAGCTGTTCTATCATTCAGCCTACAGTAGCAGTCAGCGTGTGGTGTTCAATGTCGGCCTACATTCCATGAAACTTTTGAAGAAAAAAAGCATTCAGGGCTTGACATTAACCTGTTTATCCACTTGTCCTTCAGACAAGGAGGTGACTGAAAATGTTGTTGTGTTGTTTGATGCAAGAAACCACTTTACAAAATAAAATGCATTGTTATTCCCATACCATTATTACAGAGAATCAGACAAATTATGCTACCCTCTGCCTATTGGCTACTTGACTTATTCCAGCCTGTCTCAAAATACAACACTGCCCCTTTAAGACAAAAAAAGCTCTGTTCCTGACTCGCTTTTCAGAGATGTCTAGAAATGGACACGTTTTCTGCTGTTGTAGGAAGCAATCACTCCCCTATTGCTGACTACAAATGATCTATAACTGGGCTAATAACTCACTAACTAGCAAAGGATATGAACAAATGATCTATAACTGGGATAATAACTCACTAACTAGCAAAGGATATGAACAAATGATCTATAACTGGGATAATAACTCACTAACTAGCAAAGGATATGAACAAATGATCTATAACTGGGATAATAACTCACTAACTAGCAAAGGATATGAACAAATGATCTATAACTGGGATAATAACTCACTAACTAGCAAAGGATATGAACAAATGATCTATAACTGGGATAATAACTCACTAACTAGCAAAGGATATGAACAAATGATGTTTAACTGGGATAATAACTCACTAACTAGCAAAGAATATGAACAAATGTTGTTTAACTGGGATAATAACTCACTAACTAGCAAAGAATATGAGCAAATGATCTATAACTGGGATAATAACTCACTAACTAGCAAAGGATATGAACAAATGATCTATAACTGGGATAATAACTCACTAACTAGCAAAGGATATGAACAAATGATCTATAACTGGGATAATAACTCACTAACTAGCAAAGAATATGAACAAATGATCTATAACTGGGCTAATAACTCACTAACTAGCAAAGAATATGAACAAATGATCTATAACTGGGCTAATAACTCACTAACTAGCAAAGGATATGAACAAATGATGTTTAACTGGGATAATAACTCACTAACTAGCAAAGAATATGAACAAATGATGTTTAACTGGGATAATAACTCACTAACTAGCGAAGAATATGAACAAATGATGTTTAACTGGGATAATAACTCACTAACTAGCAAAGAATATGAACAAATGATGTTTAACTGGGATAATAACTCACTAACTAGCAAAGAATATGAACAAATGATCTATAACTGGGATAATAACTCACTAACTAGCAAAGGATATGAACAAATGATCTATAACTGGGATAATAACTCACTAACTAGCAAAGGATATGAACAAATGATCTATAACTGGGATAATAACTCACTAACTAGCAAAGGATATGAACAAATGATCTATAACTGGGATAATAACTCACTAACTAGCAAAGGATATGAACAAATGATCTATAACTGGGATAATAACTCACTAATTAGCAAAGGATATGAACAAATGATCTATAACTGGGCTAATAACTCACTAACTAGCAAAGGATATGAACAAATGATGTTTAACTGGGATAATAACTCACTAACTAGCAAATAATATGAACTAAATGTGCACACGTGGCTACATGCAGCTCTCTCTTTGATCTCAAAACAAGCTCATCTACTCACGACTGCTCATGCTGTAAACACGGTCCAGTTCAAAGTGAATGGCACAGATCCATATATGGCAATGGTCAATTTGCGTATAGGCCTACTGCAGCTCTGATTGGTTATGCCGCACCAGTCTGTGTAGAGTAGGGGCTGAGCAATGCTTTTCAATGCAATAGAATCCTACTCCGATGCATTCTGCCTACAACAAAATCTCTTGCATACTTCGTTTTGTTTTGGTATGTTTCATTGAAAGTGGCTAATATTGTGTTTATTCGATCACACTTGCCACAGTAAAGTGAAGCGTTGGTAGTGTTAACAGGGGAAACTCTAGAACAGTGGTCACCAACCTTTCCTGGGTCGAGATCACTTTGAGTCAAAATGCAAGCGGAGATCTACCACTCAGATTTGACGGAACGGAAGCCTATGCAACATTAACCAACATTAACCAACTAAAAGCAGTACTGTAGTAATGAGGTTTGTGCAGTAAGCTATAGGCCCAGTACATTATCACTACAAAATTTGAGGTAGGCTACATGATCACACTGGTAATGGTTCTGTTGTTGTATTACTTGTGAAGCACAGCTGAGTGAGCATACATTTAAATAACTTGCTTTTTATTTTTATTTTACTGGGCTGATGGTGCCTGGGCTGATGGTGCCTGGGCTGATGGTGCCTGGGCTGATGGTGCCTGGGATGATGGTGCCTGATGGTCAGTCTCAGCGGCCCTCAGCAGCAGACTGAGGGTCCATCTCTCAACGTCCCTCCGCTCTCCCTTTCCTCCACTGCCTCTCAACGTCCCTCCTCTCTCCCTTTCCTCCACTGCCTCTCAACGTCCCTCCGCTCTCCCTTTCCTCCACTGCCTCTCAACGTCCCTCCGCTCTCCCTTTCCTCCACTGCCTCTCAACGTCCCTCCGCTCTCCCTTTCCTCCACTGCCTCTCAACATCCCTCCACTCTCCCTTTCCTCCACTGCCTCTCAGCGTCCCTCCGCTCTCCCTTTCCTCCACTGCCTCTCAACGTCCCTCCGCTCTCCCTTTCCTCCACTGCCTCTCAACGTCCCTCCTCTCTCCCTTTCCTCCACTGCCTCTCACCATCCCTCCTCTCTCCCTTTCCTCCACTGCCTCTCAACGTCCCTCCTCTCTCCCTTTCCTCCACTGACTCGGACCAAAAATTGACACCGTCTTCCAGCTGATGGTGAAACTCGAGTCACGCATTATTTCTGCATCATGCACAAATTCATGTTGTTACTCCTATGAACAGAGAAAATGAAATAGTCCTGGATATTAAAAAAGACCCAAGCCTCTAATATTAAGAACAACACAAGCCTATACATTTTTGTCATTTAGCAGACGCTCTTATCCAGAGCGACTTACAGGAGCAATTAGGGTTAAGTGCTTTGCTTAAGGGAACATCGACAGATTTTTCACCTAGTCGGCTCGGGGATTAGAACCAGCGACCTTTCGGTTACTGGCACAACGCTCTTACCCACTAAGCTACCTGCCGCCCCTATAGATCCACTTTCCTTCTCATTCATTACTGCTGCAGTGCTGGTTGTAGCGCTGAGTGGAAATAGGAAGAACGCGCATTTCATGGCTTATAAAAGTGTTGAATACAAAGTATTGACAGTGCTAAGAACTTAAACATGAACTCACTCATAAAAACAGCAGCTCTTTGCTGTATTCGTTGACAGTCTCTCTCTAGTCGTGGTTTTAAACGGTTTGAAATCTCACAGTATCAACTGTAGCTTTCTTTTATGTGTGCTACGTTACTGCGGACACGGTCATCTGAGCCATCCGAATGGCCAGCGGTAGGCCTATAGTGCACTTGGTTTGCTCTCTGGGCCCGCCGGGAAGGCAGAGTTTTTACCTTCAGAAACATGAAATGGTTCACCTACCCGGCGCCCAGGGCAGCTGAATCGGGTGCACCTACCGCCAACAGCGGTACTGAACATTAGACAGTACTGAACATTAGACAATACTGAACATTAGACAGTACTGAACATTAGACAATACTGAACATTAGACAGTACTGAACATTAGACAGTACTGAACATTAGACAGTACTGAACATTAGACAGAACTGAACATTAGACAATACTGAACATTAGACAGTACTGAACATTAGACAGAACTGAACATTAGACAGTACTGAACATTAGACAGAACTGAACATTAGACAGTACTGAACATTAGACAGAACTGAACATTAGACAATACTGAACATTAGACAGTACTGAACATTAGACAGAACTGAACATTAGACAGTACTGAACATTAGACAGAACTGAACATTAGACAGTACTGAACATTAGACAGTACTGAACATTAGACAGTACTGAACATTAGACAATACTGAACATTAGACAGTACTGAACATTAGACAGTACTGAACATTAGACAATACTGAACATTAGACAGTACTGAACATTAGACAATACTGAACATTAGACAATACTGAACATTAGACAATACTGAACATTAGACAGTACTGAACATTAGACAGAACTGAACATTAGACAGTACTGAACATTAGACAATACTGAACATTAGACAGTACTGAACATTAGACAGAACTGAACATTAGACAGTACTGAACATTAGACAGAACTGAACATTAGACAGTACTGAACATTAGACAGTACTGAACATTAGACAGAACTGAACATTAGACAGTACTGAACATTAGACAGTACTGAACATTAGACAATACTGAACATTAGACAGTACTGAACATTAGACAATACTGAACATTAGACAATACTGAACATTAGACAGTACTGAACATTAGACAATACTGAACATTAGACAGTACTGAACATTAGACAATACTGAACATTAGACAATACTGAACATTAGACAGTACTGAACATTAGACAATACTGAACATTAGACAGTACTGAACATTAGACAGTACTGAACATTAGACAGTACTGAACATTAGACAATACTGAACATTAGACAGTACTGAACATTAGACAGTACTGAACATTATACAATACTGAACATTAGACAATACTGAACATTAGACAGTACTGAACATTAGACAATACTGAACATTAGACAGTACTGAACATTAGACAATACTGAACATTAGACAGTACTGAACATTAGACAATACTGAACATTAGACAGTACTGAACATTAGACAATACTGAACATTAGACAGTACTGAACATTAGACAATACTGAATATTAGACAGTACGGAACATTAGACAGTACTGAACATTAGACAGTACTGAACATTAGACAGTACTGAACATTAGACAGTACTGAACATTAGACAGTTCGGTACTACCCGAATGGTACCTTGTTCCCTACAGATTGCAATACTTCGGACCTGGTCAAAAGTACTGCAGTATATATAGCATGAATAGGCAACTTGCGAGCAGAACATTTCAGCGCCATTTCACCCCCCCAGTGCTATGAGCTGAATACAGTCACAGGTAAATGTTGCCCGATGCATTACATGTTTTCATTTCACAAAGGTTATTTTGATAAGTAAATTCATACAATTTCGTTCTTCCACCAGAAGATATAGTTGTTAGTTATTTTGGTCGTGTTGCTACAGACTCGACCCAATCGTTAGGCCTAATTATTTTGCATAGTTGCTATGTAGAAGGACTGGTCATCACTTCTGACAAAATGGTTGCTATGCAGGCTGACTAACGTTCTTGTCACTTTCTAGCTACTTAGCCAACATCAGCTAACTAACTCAGTCACGTCAAACATTGAACCTGGAATGACAGTTCACTATCTGCATTTCGGTTTGTTTGAGTCGTTTTTCTATTGGATATGTCTATGATAAAGAAGATGATGAGTGATCACCTGGCTCAGAAAAAGTTGAGTCTCATCTTGACACTGTTTGCTCTCTAATACAGTAGACTACAAGGGAGATCTCTCTAGTATGGTAGACTACAGGGGAGATCTCTCTAGTATGGTAGACTACAAGGGAGATCTCTCTAGTATGGTAGACTACAGGGGAGATCTCTCTAGTATGGTAGACAACAAGGGAGATCTCTCTAATACAGTAGACTACAAGGGAGATCTCTCTAGTATGGTAGACTACAAGGGAGATCTCTCTAGTATGGTAGACTACAGGGGAGATCTCTCTAGTATGGTAGACAACAAGGGAGATCTCTAATACAGTAGACTACAAGGGAGATCTCTAGTATGGTAGACTACAGGGGAGATCTCTCTAGTATGGTAGACTACAGGGGAGATCTCTCTAGTATGGTAGACTACAGGGGAGATCTCTCTAGGATGGTAGACTACAGGGGAGATCTCTCTAGTACAGTAGACTACAAGGGAGATCTCTCTAGTATGGTAGACTATAGGGGAGATCTCTCTAGTATGGTAGACTACAGGGGAGATCTCTCTAGTATGGTAGACTACAGGGGAGATCTCTCTAGTACAGTAGACTACATGGGAGATCTCTCTAGTATGGTAGACTATAGGGGAGATCTCTCTAGTATGGTAGACTACATGGGAGATCTCTCTAGTATGGTAGACTACAGGGGAGATCTCTCTCTAGTATGGTAGACTACAAGGGAGATCTCTCTAGTACTGTAGACTACAGGGGAGATCTCTCTAGTATGATAGACTACAAGGGAGATCTCTCTAGTACTGTAGACTACAGGGGAGATCTCTCTAGTATGGTAGATTACAGAGGAGATCTCTCTAGCATGGTAGACTACAGGGGAGATCTCTCTAGTATGGTAGACTACAGGGGAGATCTCTCTAGTATGGTAGACTACATGGGAGATCTCTCTAGTATGGTAGACTACAGGGGAGATCTCTCTAGTATGGTAGACTACAGGGGAGATCTCTCTAGTATGGTAGACTACAGGGGAGATATCTCTAATACAGTAGACTACAAGGGAGATCTCTCTAGTACAGTAGACTACAGGGGAGATCTCTCTAA
>NC_059200.1:13685922-13740922 GCF_020615455.1 Coregonus clupeaformis | reverse complement strand
GCAGGACAGAGAGAGAGGAGGTTACTACTGCTGCTGCAGGACAGAGAGAGGAGGTTACTACTGCTGCTGCAGGACAGAGAGAGAGAGGAGGTTACTACTGCTGCTGCAGGACAGAGAGAGGAGGTTACTACTGCTGCTGCAGGACAGAGAGAGGAGGTTACTACTGCTGCTGCAGGACAGAGAGAGGAGGTTACTACTGCTGCTGCAGGACACAGAGAGCGAGGAGGTTACTACTGCTGCTGCAGGACAGAGAGAGAGAGGAGGTTACTACTGCTGCTGCAGGACAGAGAGAGGAGATTTCTACTGCTGCTGCAGGACAGAGAGAGGAGGTTACTACTGCTGCTGCAGGACAGAGAGAGAGAGGTTACTACTGCTGCTGCAGGACAGAGAGAGAGAGGAGGTTACTACTGCTGCTGCAGGACAGAGAGAGGAGGTTACTACTGCTGCTGCAGGACAGAGAGAGAGAGGAGGTTACTACTGCTGCTGCAGGACAGAGAGAGGAGGTTACTACTGCTGCTGCAGGACAGAGAGAGGAGGTTACTACTGCTGCTGCAGGACAGAGAGAGGAGGTTACTACTGCTGCTGCAGGACACAGAGAGAGAGGAGGTTACTACTGCTGCTGCAGGACAGAGAGAGAGAGGAGGTTACTACTGCTGCTGCAGGACAGAGAGAGGAGATTTCTACTGCTGCTGCAGGACAGAGAGAGGAGGTTACTACTGCTGCTGCAGGACAGAGAGAGGGGGTTACTACTGCTGCTGCAGGACAGAGAGAGAGAGGAGGTTACTACTGCTGCTGCAGGACAGAGAGAGGAGGTTACTACTGCTGCTGCAGGACAGAGAGAGAGGAGGTTACTACTGCTGCTGCAGGACAGAGAGAGGAGGTTACTACTGCTGCTGCAGGACAGAGAGAGAGAGGAGGTTACTACTGCTGCTGCAGGACAGAGAGAGGAGGTTACTACTGCTGCTGCAGGACAGAGAGAGGAGGTTACTACTGCTGCTGCAGGACAGAGAGAGAGGAAGTTACTAATGCTGCTGCAGGACAGAGAGAGGAGGTAACTACTGCTGCTGCAGGACAGAGAGAGAGAGGAGGTTACTACTGCTGCTGCAGGACAGAGAGAGGAGATTTCTACTGCTGCTGCAGGACAGAGAGAGGAGGTTACTACTGCTGCTGCAGGACAGAGAGAGGAGGTTACTACTGCTGCTGCAGGACAGAGAGAGAGAGGAGGTTACTACTGCTGCTGCAGGACAGAGAGAGGAGGTAACTACTGCTGCTGCAGGACAGAGAGAGGAGGTTACTACTGCTGCTGCAGGACAGGGAGAGGAGGTTACTACTGCTGCTGCAGGACAGAGAGAGAGGAGGTTACTACTGCTGCTGCAGGACAGAGAGAGAGAGGAGGTTACTACTGCTGCTGCAGGACAGAGAGAGGAGGTTACTACTGCTGCTGCAGGACAGAGAGAGAGAGGAGGTTACTACTGCTGCTGCAGGACAGAGAGAGGAGGTTACTACTGCTGCTGCAGGACAGAGAGAGGAGGTTACTACTGCTGCTGCAGGACAGAGAGAGAGAGGAGGTTACTACTGCTGCTGCAGGACAGCGAGAGGAGGTTACTACTGCTGCTGCAGGACAGAGAGAGGAGGTTACTACTGCTGCTGCAGGACAGAGAGAGGAGGTTACTACTGCTGCTGCAGGACAGAGTGAGGAGGTTACTACTGCTGCTGCAGGACAGGGAGAGGAGGTTACTACTGCTGCTGCAGGACAGAGAGAGAAGGAGGTTACTACTGCTGCTGCAGGACAGAGAGAGAGAGGTTACTACTGCTGCTGCAGGACAGAGAGAGAGAGGAGGTTACTACTGCTGCTGCAGGACAGAGAGAGGAGGTTACTACTGCTGCTGCAGGACAGAGAGAGAGAGGAGGTTACTACTGCTGCTGCAGGACAGAGAGAGGAGGTTACTACTGCTGCTGCAGGACAGAGAGAGGAGGTTACTACTGCTGCTGCAGGACAGAGAGAGGAGGTTACTACTGCTGCTGCAGGACACAGAGAGAGAGGAGGTTACTACTGCTGCTGCAGGACAGAGAGAGAGAGGAGGTTACTACTGCTGCTGCAGGACAGAGAGAGAGAGGAGGTTACTACTGCTGCTGCAGGACAGAGAGAGAGAGGAGGTTACTACTGCTGCTGCAGGACAGAGAGAGAGAGGAGGTTACTACTGCAGCTGCAGGACAGAGAGAGGAGGTTACTACTGCAGATGCAGGACAGAGAGAGGAGGTTACTACTGCTGCTGCAGGACAGAGAGAGGAGGTTACTTCTGCTGCTGCAGGACAGAGAGAGGAGGTTACTACTGCTGCTGCAGGACAGAGAGAGGAGGTTACTACTGCTGCTGCAGGACAGAGAGAGGAGGTTACTACTGCTGCTGCAGGACACAGAGAGAGAGGAGGTTACTACTGCAGCTGGAGGACAGAGAGAGGAGGTTACTGCTGCTGCTGCAGGACAGAGAGAGAGAGGAGGTTACTACTGCTGCTGCAGGACAGAGAGAGGAGGTTACTACTGCAGCTGCAGGACAGAGAGAGAGAGGAGGTTACTACTGCTGCTGCAGGACAGAGAGATGAGGTTACTACTGCTGCTGCAGGACAGAGAGAGGAGGTTACTACTGCTGCTGCAGGACAGAGAGAGGAGATTACTACTGCTGCTGCAGGACAGAGAGAGGAGGTTACTACTGCTGCTGCAGGACAGAGAGGGGAGGTTACTACTGCTGCTGCAGGACAGAGAGAGGAGGTTACTACTGCTGCTGCAGGACAGAGAGAGAGAGGAGGTTACTACTGCTGCTGCAGGACAGAGAGAGGAGGTTACTACTGCTGCTGCAGGACAGAGAGAGAGAGGAGGTTACTACTGCTGCTGCAGGACAGAGAGAGGAGGTTACTACTGCTGCTGCAGGACAGAGAGAGGAGGTTACTACTGCTGCTGCAGGACAGAGAGAGAGGAGGTTACTACTGCAGCTGGAGGACAGAGAGAGGAGGTTACTGCTGCTGCTGCAGGACAGAGAGAGGAGGTTACTACTGCTGCTGCAGGACAGAGAGAGGAGGTTACTACTGCTGCTGCAGGACAGAGAGGGGAGGTTACTACTGCTGCTGCAGGACAGAGAGAGGAGGTTACTACTGCTGCTGCAGGACAGAGAGAGAGAGGAGGTTACTACTGCTGCTGCAGGACAGAGAGAGGAGGTTACTACTGCTGCTGCAGGACAGAGAGAGAGAGGAGGTTACTACTGCTGCTGCAGGACAGAGAGAGGAGGTTACTACTGCTGCTGCAGGACAGAGAGAGGAGGTTACTACTGCAGCTGCAGGACAGAGAGAGGAGGTAACTACTGCTGCTGCAGGACAGAGAGAGGAGGTAACTACTGCTGCTGCAGGACAGAGAGAGGAGGTTACTACTGCTGCTGCAGGACAGAGAGAGGAGGTTACTACTGCAGGACAGAGAGAGGAGGTTACTACTGCTGCTGCAGGACAGAGAGAGGAGGTTACTACTGCTGCTGCAGGACAGAGAGAGAGAGGAGGTTACTACTGCTGCAGGACAGAGAGAGGAGGTTACTACTGCTGCTGCAGGACAGATGTTTGCTAATTGAGCCCAGAGGATAAACACTTTAAAACATGATCTCTTTAAAACATGACCTCTTTAAAACAGGACCTCTTTACTACAGGACCTCTTTACTACAGGACCTCTTAACAACAGGACCTCTTTACAACAGGACCTTTTTATAACAGCACCTCGTTACAACAGGACCTCGTTACAACAGGACCTCTTTACAACAGGACCTCTTTACAACAGGACCTCTTTACAACAGCACCTCTTTATAGCAGCACCTCTTAACAACAGGACCTCTTTACAACAGGACCTCTTTACAACAGGACCTCTTTACAACAGCACCTCTTTATAGCAGCACCTCTTAACAACAGGACCTCTTTACTTCAGTCATGTCATCATTATCAGTCTGCTAACCACACCTCTCTACCCTGGCCCGGTCCAAACACAGTATCAGTCTGCTAACCACACCTCTCTACCCTGGCCCGGTCCAAACACAGTATCAGTCTGCTAACCACACCTCTCTACCCTGGCCCGGTCCAAACACAGTATCAGTCTGCTAACCACACCTCTCTACCCTGGCCCGGTCCAAACACAGTATCAGTCTGCTAACCACACCTCTCTACCCTGGCCCGGTCCAAACACAGTATCAGTCTGCTAACCACACCTCTCTACCCTGGCCCGGTCCAAACACAGTATCAGTCTGCTAACCACACCTCTCTACCCTGGCCCGGTCCAAACACAGTATCAGTCTGCTAACCACACCTCTCTACCCTGGCCCGGTCCAAACACAGTATCAGTCTGCTAACCACACCTCTCTACCCTGGCCCGGTCCAAACACAGTATCAGTCTGCTAACCACACCTCTCTACCCTGGCCCGGTCCAAACACAGTATCAGTCTGCTAACCACAGGTCAGAAGAGGTTGGAAGTTGGAAGTCAGCTGAGTACAGTTTTGATGTTCATTATAACACCAATAATGTTTGGCTTGTCCATCCGTCCTCTCTAAGCATCCCAAACAGCCCTAACTGGGATCAGCTCAGGGCTGAAGGCCATGTTGGCCTCTTATCAACACATTCACAAGTTGATGGCCCCAGATGACAGACTAAAATAGAAAGGGGACATGATATTCAGAAAGCACTCAGAGAATAGACAGACTATGATGCAACATATCCAGGTTGTGTTATCTGATAGAAATGTATCTCAGAACCGCAAACACAGACAGGTTTCATAATGTCATGTAGTGCTACAACCGACACAAACATCCAGGGGGTGTACTGGTACATCAAGCTGCCTCACTACAGAAACAGGAGATAGACTAGTGTCCTGTCCAGGGGGTGTACTGGTACATCAAGCTGCCTCACTACAGAAACAGGAGATAGACTAGTGTCCTGTCCAGGGGGTGTACTGGTACATCAAGCTGTCTCACTACAGAAACAGGAGATAGACTAGTGTCCTGTCCAGGGGGTGTACTGGTACATCAAGCTGCCTCACTACAGAAACAGGAGATAGACTAGTGTCCTGTCCAGGGGGTGTACTGTACATCAAGCTGTCTCACTACAGAAACAGGAGATAGACTAGTGTCCTGTCCAGGGGGTGTACTGTACATCAAGCTGTCTCACTACAGAAACAGGAGATAGACTAGTGTCCTGTCCAGGGGGTGTACTGTACATCAAGTTGCCTCACTACAGAAACAGGAGATAGACTAGCGTCCTGTCCAGGGGGTGTACTGGTACATCAAGCTGTCTCACTACAGAAACAGGAGATAGACTAGTGTCCTGTCCAGGGGGTGTATTGTACATCAAGCTGTCTCACTACAGAAACAGGAGATAGACTAGTGTCCTTTCCAGGGGGTGTACTGTACATCAAGCTGCCTCACTACAGAAACAGGAGATAGACTAGTGTCCTGTCCAGGGGGTGTATTGTACATCAAGCTGTCTCACTACAGAAACAGGAGACAGACTACTGTCCTGTCCAGGGGGTGTACTGTACATCAAGCTGTCTCACTACAGAAACAGGAGATAGACTAGTGTCCTGTCCAGGGGGTGTACTGTACATCAAGCTGTCTCACTACAGAAACAGGAGATAGACTAGTGTCCTGTCCAGGGGGTGTATTGTACATCAAGCTGTCTCACTACAGAAACAGGAGATAGACTAGTGTCCTATCCAGGGGGTGTCCTGCTGTCTCACTACAGAAACAGGAGATAGACTAGTGTCCTGTCCTGGGGGTGTACTGGTACATCAAGCTGTCTCACTACAGAAACAGGAGACAGACTAGTGTCCTGTCCAGGGGGTGTACTGTACATCAAGCTGTCTCACTACAGAAACAGGAGACAGACTAGTGTCCTGTCCAGGGGGTGTACTGTACATCAAGCTGTCTCACTACAGAAACAGGAGATAGACTAGTGTCCTGTCCAGGGGGTGTACTGGTACATCAAGCTGCCTCACTACAGAAACAGGAGATAGACTAGTGTCCTGTCCAGGGGGTGTACTGGTACATCAAGCTGTCTCACTACAGAAACAATAGATAGACTAGTGTCCTGTCCAGGGGGTGTCCTGTACATCAAGCTGTCTCTCTACAGAAACAGGAGATAGACTAGTGTCCTGTCCAGGGGGTGTACTGTACATCAAGCTGTCTCTCTACAGAAACAGGAGATAGACTAGTGTCCTGTCCAAGGGGTGTACTGTACATCAAGCTGTCTCACTACAGAAACAGGAGATAGACTAGTGTCCTGTCCAGGGGGTGAACTGTACATCAAGCTGTCTCACTACAGAAACAGGAGATAGGTTCCTGCCCTGTGGGCCGTTCTGGCTCGGACAAGGCTTACTCACTGTAACTTACACCTGACACAGATGCAGCCGGTGAAACATGTTCTCAATCTTTCCACATCAAAGAGATACATCAAATCAAATCAAATCAAATGGTATTGGTCACATACACATATTCAGCAGATGTTATTGTGGGTGTAGTGAAATGCTTGTGTTCCTAGCTCCAACAGTGCAGTAGTATCTAACAATACACAACAATGCTCAAATCTTTAAGTAAAATAATGAAATTAAGAAATATATAATTATTAGGACGAGTGGCATTGACTAAAATACAGTATAATAAAATACAATATATACATATGAGATGAGTAAAGCAGTATGTAAACATTATTAAAGTGACTAGTGTTCCATTATTAAAGAGACCAGTGATTCCATGTCTATGTATATAGGGCAGCAGCCTCTAAGGTGCAGGGTTGAGTAACTGGGTGGTAGCCGGCTAGTGGTGACTGTTTAACAGTCTGATGGCCTTGAGATAGAAGCTGTTTTTCAGTCTCTCGGTCCCAGCTTTGATGCACCTGTACTGGCCTCGCCTTCTGGATGGTAGCGGGGTGAACAGGCCGTGGCTCGGGTGGTTGATGTCCTTGATTATCTTTTTGACCTTCCTGTGACATCGGGTGCTGTAGGTGTCCTGGAGGGCAGGCAGATGTCACGACTTCCAACTACAATCAAGTAACTGCTACTAACCAAGCAAGTAACTACTACTAACCAAGCAAGTAACTACTACTAACCAAGTAAGTAACTACAGTGAGGGAAATAAGTATTTGATCCCCTGCTGATTTTGTACGTTTGCCCACTGACAAAGAAATTATCAGTGTATAATTTTAATGGTAGGTTTATTTAAACAGTGAGAGACAGAATAACAACAACAAAAATCCAGAAAAACGCATGTCAAAAATGTTATAAATTGATTAGCATTTTAATAAGGAAAATAAGTATTTGACCCCTCTGCAAAACATGACTAAGTACTTGGTGGCAAAACCCTTGTTGGCAATCACAGAGGTCAGACGTTTCTTGTAGTTGGCCACCAGGTTTGCACACATCTTAGGAGGGATTTTGTCCCACTCCTCTTTGCAGATCTTCTCCAAGTCATTAAGGTTTCGAGCCTGACTTTTGGCAATTCGAACCTACAGCTCCCTCCACAGATTTTCTATGGGATTAAGGTCTGGAGACTGGCTAGGCCACTCCAGGACCTTAATGTGCTTCTTCTTGAGCTACGCCTTTGTTGCCTTGGCCGTGTGTTTTGGGTGATTGTCATGCTGGAATACCCATCCACAACCCATTTTCAATGCCCTGGCTGAGGGAAGGAGGTTCTCACCCAAGATTTGACGGTACATGGCCCCGTCCATCGTCCCTTTGATGCGGTGAAGTTGTCCTGTCCCCTTAGCAGAAAAACACCCCCAAAGCATAATGTTTCCACCTCCATGTTTGACGGTGGGGATGGTGTTCTTGGGGTCATAGGTAGCATTCTTCCTCCTCCAAACACGGCGAGTTGAGTTGATGCCAAAGAGCTCCATTTTGGTCTCATCTGACCACAACACTTTCACCCAGTTCTCCTCTGAATCATTCAGATGTTCATTGGCAAACTTCAGACGGGCATGTATATGTGCTTTCTTGAGCAGGGGGACCTTGCGGGCGCTGCAGGATTTCAGTCCTTCACGGCGTAGTGTGTTACCAATTGTTTTCTTGGTGACTATGGTCCCAGCTGCCTTGAGATCATTGACAAGATCCTCCCGTGTAGTTCTGGTCTGATTCCTCACCGTTCTCATGATCATTGCAACTCCACGAGGTGAGATCTTGCATGGAGCCCCAGGCCGAGGGAGATTGACAGTTATTTTGTGTTTCTTCCATTTGCGAATAATCGCACCAACTGTTGTCACCTTCTCACCAAGCTGCTTGGCGATGGTCTTGTAGCCCATTCCAGCCTTGTGTAGGTCTACAATCTTGTCCCTGACATCCTTGGAGAGCTCTTTGGTCTTGGCCATGGTGGAGAGTTTGGAATCTGATTGATTTATTGCTTCTGTGGACAGGTGTCTTTTATACAGGTAACAAGCTGAGATTAGGAGCACTCCCTTTAAGAGTGTGGGAGCTGGGAGCCCGAAATCTTTCTGATTGAGAGGGGGTCAAATACTTATTTCCCTCATTAAAATGCAAATCAATTTATAACATTTTTAACATGCATTTTTCTGGATTTTTTTGTAGTTATTCTTTCTCTCACTGTTCAACCTACCATTAAAATTATAGACTGATCATTTCTTTGTCAGTGGGCAAACTTACAAAATCAGCAGAGGATCAAATACTTTTTTCCCTCACTCTACTACTAAACAAGCAAGTAACGACTACCAGTGGACCGCTTGGAGGGAAAACAGAACAAACTGAAAAACAAACACATACTGTTCCAACATCAGGTACCAAGCTATAGGCAAGAACAACCAAGCTATAGGCAAGAACAACCAAGCTAGTTGCTAAGAACAACCAAGCTAGTTGGTAAGAACAACCAAGCTAGTTGGTAAGAACAACCAAGCTAGTTGGTAAGAACAACCAAGCTAGTAGGTAAGAACAACCAAGCTAGTTGGTAAGAACAACCAAGCTAGTAGGTAAGAACAACCAGTCCTAGCCCATTACTGTGTGATACTAGTTACTCCTAGTCCTAACCCATTACTGTGTGATACTAGTTAGTCCTAGTCCTAGCCCATTACTGTGTGATACTAGTTAGTCCTAGTCCTAACCCATTACTGTGTGATACTACTTACTCCTAGTCCTAACCCATTACTGTGTGATACTAGTTAGTCCTAGTCCTAACCCATTAATGTGTTAAACTAGTTATCCTTCGTCCTAGCACATTACTGTGTGATACTAGTTACTCCTAGTAGATTACTTTGTGATACTAGTTACTGCTAGTCCTAGTCCATTATTGCCTTACCTCCATAATTTACTAAATTTGCACACACTGTATATAGATTTTCTATTGTGTTATTGACTGTATGTTTTTTTACCCCATATGTAACTCTGTGTTGTTGTTGTTTTTATCGCACTGCTTTGCTTTATCTTGGCCAGGTCGCAGTTGTAAATGAGAACTTGTTCTCAACTGGCTTACCTGGTTAAATAAAGGTAAAATAAAAAATAAAATAAAATATATATATATATAGTTATCTAAATCTAGAAATAAAAATACATCTCTATTTTGAGCATTCACATAGGCGACAGGCCTATTTGATGGAATGGCTTGCGTTTTACATTTGCAACATTGATCATGCAATGATCCGGAGCTAAATTGGTGGCCATAACCTTACATACTTTGGGGAATAAGAATCACAGTTGATAAATTCATCCTAAAGTAATTTAGGCCTAATGGAACACGACAGCCAGCCAAAGCTAATCTACCTCTTTTTTAACTACTTTATTGATTTAATGAAATGACCATAGCCAGGGTTGGGTAGCTTAAAGTTACTTCATAAATGTAATCTGTTACGGTTGCTAGTTACCTGTCCAAAACTGTAATCAGTAATGTAACTTGTGGATTACACAAACTCAGTAAGGTACTCTGATTACTTCAGTTACTTTTTGATTACTTTCCCCTTAAGAGGCATTGGAAGAAGACAAAAAATTATATTACCAATTGAACAACATCCATTACAGGATAAATCAATGTTAGAGTTTACAGAGATGGCCATATATGGATGTTGCATTTTACTTTATGGGTTGGGTTAACCCTAACCCTTAAAAAAAATACAAAGAGATATATCGGTAACCCTAACCCTACAGATAATAATACAGTTAGGCTATATCTTTAGAGAGAGATGTGGTATTGTCACATACACCGGATAGGTGCTGTTTTACATGTTCAGCCATACTAGTAATCTGATAACAATATTTTTGCTGGTAACGTAACGAATTAGAGTTAAATTTTTTAGTAATCCGTTTCTCCCGAACACTGGCTTAGTAGTAGTTGAAAATTGGCCACGTGGGCTGCCAACTCCTCTCTCTCTCTGCCTTGTTCGTGCGCTGTCCCTTTTATTATTATTATATATATATTTTTTATGTCATTTAGCAGACGCTCTTATCCAGAGCGACTTACAGGAGCAATTAGGGTTAAGTTCCTTGCTCAAGGGCACATCGACAGACTTCTCACCTAGTCGGCTCGGGGATTAGAACCAGTGACCTTTCGGTTGCGAGGCACAACGCTCTTAACCACTAAGCTACCTGCCGCCCAATAATGGCTTGAATAATAGGGTAGTCTGAGGAGTTTTCTAGGCAGAAACCATGGCCTTCAGAAAGTATTCACACCCCCTTCACTATTCCCCAAAATAATTGTGTTACAAAGTGCTATTAAAATTGACTGAATTGTCATTTCTCTTCCCAACGATCTACACAAAATACTCTGTAATGTCAAAGTGGAAGAAAAATTCTAACATTTGTAAAAAACAAACGTTAAAAATAAAACATATAGTATTCAACCCCCTGATGTTAGAATCACCTTTGGCAGCGATTACAGCTGTGAGTCTTTCTGGGTAAGTCTCTAAGAGCTTTCCACACCTGGATTGTATAGTAGTTGACATTATTATTTTCAAAATTCTTAAAGGTCTGTCAAATTGGTTGTTGATCATTGCTACACAACTATTTTCAGGTCTTGCCGTGGATTTCGAAGCAGATTTAAGTCAAAACTGCATCTCAGCCACTCAAGAAAATGCACTGTCTTCTTGGTAAGCAACTCCAGTGTATATTTGGCCTTGTGTTTTAGGTTACTGTCCTGCTGAAAGGTGAATTCATCTCCCAGTGCCTGTTGGAAAGCAGACTGAACCAGGTTTTCCTAGGATTTTGCCTGTGCTTAGCTCCATTCCGTTTCTTTTTTATCCTGAAAAACTCCCCAGTCCTTAACGATTACAAGCATACCCATAACATGATGCAGCCACCACTATGCTTGAAAATATGGAGAGTGGTACTCAGTGATGTGTTGTATTGGATTTGCCCGAAACTTAACACTTTTGTATTCAGGACAAAAAGTGAATTGCTAGTATTACTTTAGTGTTGGAATATTTGTATTCTGTACAGGCTTCCGTCTTTTCACTCGGTCAATTAGGTTAGTATTGTGGAGTAACTAAAATGTTGTTGATCCATCCTCAGTTTTCTCCTATCACAGCCATTCAACTCTGTAACTGTTTTAAAGTCACCATTGGCCTCATGGTGAAATCCCTGAGCGGTTTCCTTCCTCTCCGGCAACTGAGTTAGGAAGGACACCTGTATCTTTGTAGTGACTGGGTGTATTGATACACCATCCAAAGAGTAATTAATAACTTAACTATGCTCAAAGGGATATATAAAATGCCATAACGAAGGGGTTGAATAGTTATTGACTCAAGACATTTAAGAATTTTATTTTTAATGAATTTGCAAAAACCTCAAAAAACATAATTCTGCTTTGTCATTATGGGGTATTGTGTGTAGGCCAGTGACAATAAATCTCATTTTAATCCATTTTAAATTCAGGCAGTAACACAACAAAATGTGGAAAAAGTCAAGGGGTGTGAATACTTTCTGAAGGCGCTGTAATATACAGCTTGTCATCTATTTATCACTCTATCAACATGGACATCTGTAAATGATCTAAAATGTTTTGACATGTAATTTGACTTCTGGGCTATTGTGTCAGTAAGTTATGTTGCAAAATAATTTCATAGGATAGCTACATCATGTAAAATGCTGAACATGTGCGCAATGTTTGCAGTGCCACGCATTGATTCCTATGCCATCAGTTTAGCAAGTGTTTCCCCAGTGATGTCACAGAGAAATTGACAGACATCCAACAGTTTTTCAGAATGTCTCTGCCAGTGCACATACAAAGTAGTTGTATGTTTGTAGTGAGGTGAAATGAGATGACTGTTGGTTGTGAACATGCTACTGGGTGGTTGTTGAGTTGTTTTGGAACAGTTGTGTTAAAATGTTTCATATACACCCTTTAACAGTGTTACTTACTTATTTGTCCCTGTCTCTTACTGGGCTCCATGACCTCTGACCTCTGCCTCGCAGGCACATGACCTCGTGACCGCCCGCTTGACAACGTCTCAGTCAATTACGCTAAAGAACGGGTAGCGCTTCAATAGCGGGAGTGGACACATTTCAATCTGGGGAGTGAGTTTCAAAAGTGAACTCCATTACACGAACTCCACGGCCCCACCCCTCAAACGAAAATGTCTGGTTAGGATGGTAGAGAAGGCCAAGAGTGACAGCTGCTGCTAAAATTATCCCCTGTCCCGTAACGCCTGCCGTATAGTCCCTTCTGCCCTGCAGCTCCTGCCCCTGGCCCAAGACAAACAGAGGCTCTGTTGTGGAAGGATGGAGGTAGGAGGGGGTTCTGACAAGGAGGCCAAGGATCTGAAGTAATCTGTGTCAACATGTCAGAGTGCTCTCTGCAAACACCCAGGAGAGGAGAGGAGAGAGAGAGCCTGCCTGCAGAAACCCTGGCCCCAATGCACACACACAAACACACCCTCCTCCCCCACTAAAACAGCGAGCAGGCCAGTTACTGAAATTAGAGCTATGGAGGGAGAGGAGCTCTTCACTGATTGGATCATGTGAAAAGCCGCAGAGTGGCCTGTAACGATAACAGAGATCTCTTCCCACAGCCGCGTCTGACTGAACCTGCTTTCAAAAACTACGTGAAATAATTTCCAATACTTTATCTGTGCTGGATTGAGCTTGCCTGATGCAATAAAACCAATAGATATGTCACAAAAGTCCAAACCCCACTTATCTGGCACCCCAGTATAGTATTTGAACCCAGGTCTGGCACCCCAGTATAGTATTTGAACCCAGGTCTGGCACCCCAGTATAGTATTTGAACCCAGGTCTGGCACCCCAGTATAGTATTTGAACCCAGGTCTGGCACCCCAGTATAGTATTTGAACCCAGGTCTGGCACCCCAGTATAGTATTTGAACCCAGGTCTGGCACCCCAGTATAGTATTTGAACCCAGGTCTGGCACCCCAGTATAGTATTTGAACCCAGGTCTGGCACCCCAGTATAGTATTTGAACCCAGGTCTGGCACCCCAGTATAGTATGTGAACCCAGGTCTGGCACCCCAGTATAGTATTTGAACCCATGTCTGGCACCCCAGTATAGTATTTGAACCCAGGTCTGGCACCCCAGTATAGTATTTGATCCCAGGTCTGGCACCCCAGTATAGTATTTGAACCCAGGTCTGGCACCCCAGTATAGTATTTGAACCCAGGTCTGGCACCCCAGTATAGTATTTTAACCCAGGTCTGGCACCCCAGCAGCCAGCCTATGCCAGAGCTGTGCTTCTCTCTGACTGAGGTTTAGACTCCTAACCAAGGATGCAACCCAAATGGCACCCTATTCACTTTATAGTGCACTACTTTTGACCAGGCCCGTAGGGTAGTGCCCTATATAGGGAATAGGGTGCCATTTGGGACACAAAACAACCAGGGGTAATAAAGACTCTAGGAAAATAACGTTTTCAGGATACAAACACTATGCTGCCGCTACAGAGCTCTAGTGATTACACTATGCTGCCACTACAGAGCTCTAGTGATTACACTATGCTGCCACTACAGAGCTCTAGTGATTACACTTTGCTGCCACTACAGAGCTCTAGTGATTACACTATGCTGCCACTACAGAGCTCTAGCGATTACACTATGCTGCCACAACAGAGCTCTAGTGATTACACTATGCTGCCAATACAGAGCTCTAGCGATTACACTATGCTGCCACAACAGAGCTCTAGTGATTACACTATGCTGCCACTACAGAGCTCTAGTGATTACACTATGCTGCCACTACAGAGCTCTAGTGATTACACTATGCTGCCACTACAGAGCTCTAGTGATTACACTATGCTGCATATACAGAGCTCTAGTGATTACACTATGCTGCCTATACAGAGCTTTAGTGATTACACTATGCAGTCTATACAGAGCTCTAGTGATTACACTATGCTGCATATACAGAGCTCTAGTGATTACACTATGCAGCCTATACAGAGCTCTAGCGATTACACTATACTGCCACTACGTAGCTCTAGTGATTACACTATGCAGCCTATACAGAGCTCTAGCGATTACACTATACTGCCACTACGTAGCTCTAGTGATTACACTATGCTGCATATACAGAGCTCTAGTGATTACACTATGCTGCCTGGGCAGAGCTCTAGTGATTACACTATGCTGCCTGGGCAGAGCTCTAGTGATTACACTATGCTGCCTATGCAGAGCTCTAGTGATTACACTATGCTGCATATACAGAGCTCTAGTGATTACACTATGCATCCTATACAGTGAAATGACTTTCTTTCTTGCTCTTTCCCAACAAGGCAGTAATTCATATAAAATACTATAAAACATTATAAAAAAAGTCAAATAGGAAACAAACAGAAATAGAAATAAGAAGAACACGAGAAAGTAGGTTTTCTCAGGGCGGCTGGAGACCGGGCCGTGCCGGACAGTTTTTGATTGAACATAATAAAATCTATGCCTAAAACTTTGAGCTGTCTGTGGACAAAGTGTCACGGATCCAGCCGAGGCTGCCCCTCCTCCTCGCTCGGGCAGGTTTCGGCGTTCGTCGTCACCAGCTTACTGGCCACTACCGCTCCATTTATCATCACTCCATTTGTCTTGTCTTGTCTTGTCAATCACACACACCTGGTAGTCATTCCCTCATTAGTCTGTGTATAAGTGTTCCCTCTGCCCCCTTCTCCTCTGTGAGTGATTGTTCGTTGTGAGAGTGAGTAGCTGGGTTGAGCTACTCTTTACTTGTATGCAGCCAAGGTTGATTTTCCCTTGTGCTAGTTTCCTTCTGTCGCTATATGCGCTGCATTATTGGACACTGAATAAACTCTGGATTTCGGTGTTTTACCTCCTGCACCTGACTCCGTCATTCACACCTCGTCACACAAAGCTGACAACAAAATAGGGAAATTATGATACTAATAGTTGGACAAAAGTCTCCCTTCCACTTTTTGGTTATGAAGAGAGACAACACAATTTATTTAAAAAGACTCCCACTTTAGAGACGTACAGTTGAAGTCGGAAGTTTACATACACTTAGGTTGGAGTCATTAAAACTCGTTTTTCAACCACTCCACAAATTTCTTGTTAACAAACTATAGTTTTGACAAGTCGGTTAGGACATCTACTTTGTGCATGACACAAGTAATTTTTCCAACAATTGTTTGCAGACAGATTATTTCACTTATTATTCACTGTATCACAATTCCAGTGGGTCAGAAGTTTACATACACTAAGTTGACTGTGCCTTTAAACAGCTTGAAAAATTCCAGAAAATGATGGCTTTAGAAGCTTCTGATAGGCTAATTGACATCATTTGAGGTGTACCAGTGGATTTATTTCAAGGCCTACCTTCAAACTCAGTGCCTCTTTGCTTGACATCATGGGAAAATCAAAAGAAATCAGCCAAGACCTCAGAAAAACATTGTAGACCTCCACAAGTCTGGTTCATCCTTGGGAGCAATTTCCAAATGCCTGAAGGTACCACGTTCATCTGTACAAACAATAGTACGCAAGTATGAACACCATGGGACCACGCAGCCGTCATACCGCTCAGGAAGGAGACGCGTTCTGTCTCCTAGAGATGAACGTGCTTTAGTGCGAAAAGTGCAAATAAATCCCAGAACAACAGCAAAGGACCTTGTGAAGATGTATCTATATCCACAGTAAAACAAGTCCTATATCGACATAACCTGAAAGGCCGCTCAGCAAGGAAGAAGCCACTGCTCCAAAACCGCCATAAAAAATCCAGACTACGGTTTGCAACTGAACATGGTCTGATGAAACAAAAATAGAACTGTCTGGCCATAATGACCATCGTTATGTTTGGAGGAAAAGGGGGTTGCTTGCAAGCCGAACAACACCATCCCAACCGTGAAGCACGGGAGTGGCAGCATCATGCTGTGGGGGTGCTTTGCTGCAGGAGGGACTGGTGCACTTCACAAAATAGAAGGCATCATGAGGAAGGAAAATTATGTGGATATATTGAAGCAACATCTCAAGACATCAGTCAGGAAGTTAAAGCTTGGTCGCTAATGGGTCTTCCAAATGGACAATGAACCCAAGCATACTTCCAAAGTTGTGGCAAAATGGCTTAAGGACAACAAAGTCAAGGTATTGGAGTGGCCAACACAAAGCCCTGACCTCAATCCTATTTGTGGGCAGAACTGAAAAAGTGTTTGCGAGCAAGGAGGCCTACAAACCTGACTCAGTTACACCAGCTCTGTCAGGATGAATGGGCCAAAATTCACCCTACTTATTGTGGGAAGCTTGTGGAAGGCTACCCGAAACGTTTGACCCAAGTTAAACAATTTAAAGGCAATGCTACCAAATACTAATTGAGTGTATGTAAACTTCTGACCCACTGGGAATGTGAAGAATGAAATAAAAGCTGAAATAAATAATTCTCTCTACTAGAATCTATATACAGGGTCAGTTCCATGGTCAGTAGCTATATACAGGGTCAGTTCCAGGGTCAGTAGCTATATACAGGGACAGTTCCAGGGTCAGTTCCAGGGTCAGTAGCTATATACAGGGACAGATCCAGGGTCAGTAGCTATATACAGGGACAGTTCCAGGGTCAGTAGCTATATACAGGGTCAGTTCCAGGGTCATTAGCTATATACAGGGACAGTTCCAGGGTCAGTAGCTATATACAGGGACAGTTCCAGGGTCAGTAGCTATATACAGGGACAGTTCCAGGGTCAGTAGCTATATGCAGGGTCAGTTCCAGGGTCAGTAGCTATATACCGTGGTGACTCCTTGCTGTCCCCAGTCCGCCTGGCCTTGCTGCTATTCCAGTTTAAACTGTTCTGCCTGCGGTTATGGAATCCCTACCTGTCCCAGACCTGCTGTTTTAAACTCTAATGATCGGCTATGAAAAGCCAACTGAGATTTATTCCTGATTATTATTTGACCATGCTTGTCACTTATGAACATTTTTGAACATCTTGGCATGGTTCTGTTATAATCTCCACCCGGCACAGCCAGAAGAGGACTGGCCACCCCTCATAGCCTGGTTCCTCTCTAGGTTTCTTCCTAGGTTTTGCCTTTCTAGGGAGTTTTTCCTAGCCACCGTGCTTCTACACCTGCATTACTAGCTGTTTGGGGTTTTAGGCTGGGTTTCTGTACAGCACTTCGAGATATTAGCTGATGTAAGAAGGGCTATATAAAATAAAATTGATTGAAAAATTGATATACAGGGACAGTTCCAGGGTCAGTAGCTATATACAGGGACAGTTCCAGGGACAGTAGCTATATACAGGGACAGATCCAGGGTCAGTAGCTATATACAGGGACAGTTCCAGGGTCAGTAGCTATATACAGGGTCAGTTCCAGGGTCAGTAGCTATATACAGGGTCAGTTCCAGGGTCAGTAGCTATATACAGTTCCAGGGTCAGTAGCTATATACAGGGTCAGTTCCAGGGTCAGTAGCTATATACAGGGACAGATCCAGGGTCAGTAGCTATATACAGGGACAGATCCAGGGTCAGTTCCTGTATCATATTAACAATGTGCAGGGATACTGGAGTGATAGAGGTAGATATGTATAGGGGTAAGGTGACTAGGCAACAGGATGTGTGATAAACAGAGTAGCAGCAGTGTATATGACGAACCTATATACCTCAATATCAGCTGGTTTGGTGGTTCATATTGCTAAAATAGGAAAGGAAAGGAGAGTCTAACTGCTAAACCATAACAAACCTGAAAATTATGAATGGAAACTATCATGTATGACAACCAGCCAGCCAGTTTTCCCTTTGGGTGTGGATCAAATCTAGCCTGAGTGCCATTGTGTTTGTGCTATCAATCCAACTGCTTTTAACCCATTGTCATGTTTGGCTTAACAATGACAGAAATAGAGTTGGAAAGATCACAAACAGATCTGGGACCAGGCTAGATTCAATCTGAGCTTTGATTTAAGTTCTCAGAGTCTGCCAATTTAGGATGATGCCATTGGTTGTCTGGAAATGTCAGTTGGTGTGCCTGAGAGCAAAATCTGAATTCACCTAAGTAGATTTCTGTTTAGCAAAAGCCAGTATCATACAGGGTTCTGTTCTACTCCTCTTTCTGTTGGAGTCCCAAATGGCACCCTATTCCCTAGTGCACTACTTTTCACCAGAGCTTTATTGGCCCTGGTCAAAAGTAGTTGAATTTGGGACACAGCCTCTGTCTCTCTCTCTATTCCAGGGGAGCTAACCCTTAGAGCCAGACCACATGAGAATGGAATAGAATAGGCTTGCTGCCCTGATTCTTTGATTCTCTGTTCATTTATAGAGACGGATCACCCTCCCCCCCTCTCTCTCCCCTCTCTCCCCCCTCTCCCCCCTCTCTCTCTCACCTCTCTCCCCCTTCTCCCCCTCCCTCTCTCACCTCTCTCCCCTCTCTCTCTCTCCCTCCCCCCCCCCTCTCTCTCTCTCTCTCTCTCTCTCTCGCTCTCTCTCCCCCTCTCTCTCTCCCCCCTCTCTCCCCATCTATCTCTCTTTCTCCCCCTCTCTCTCCCCCCTCTCTTTACACCCTCTCTCTCTCCCCCCCTCTCTCCACCTCTATCTTTCTCTCTCCCCCTCTCTCTCCCCCCTCTCTTTACCCCCCTTTCTCTCTCTCCCCCCTCTCTCTCTACCCCCCCTCTCTCTCTTCCCCCCCTTTTCTCTCTCTCTCTCTATTTATTTTCTCTCCCTCTCATGCAGACAGACAGGCAGGCAGACAGACAGACAGGCAGGCAGGCAGACAGACAGACAGACAGACAGACAGACAGACAGACAGACAGACAGACAGACAGGCAGGCAGGCAGACAGACAGACAGACAGACAGGCAGGCAGGCAGGCAGGCAGGCAGGCAGGCAGGCAGACAGACAGACAGACAGACAGACAGACAGACAGACAGACAGACAGACAGACAGGCAGGCAGGCAGGCAGACAGACAGACAGACAGACAGACAGACAGACAGACAGACAGACAGACAGACAGGCAGACAGACAGACAGGCAGACAGGCAGGAAGACAGACAGGCAGATCCACTGACACTTCTGTAATGAATGCTTTCTTCCCCTGCTCTGCTTGACTGGGGTAGCTTCCCAAATGGTACCCTATTCCCTATACAGGGACCATAGAGCTCTGGTCTAAAGTAGTGCACTATATAGGGAATAGGGTTCCATTTTGATGCATAGTGTAGCTGGAACTCCATTAGAGAGCTGTTCTGACTCTGTACATAACCTTTACAGAACCCCTCCTCATCTCAGTCATTAGACACTCACACCAAACCTGGCTTCAAATACTGTTTGAAATCATTTCAAATACTGGATCAATATAATAGTTCAACACAGGCAAATCCCACCCATCTGGCACTTCAGACAGACATACAGACAGACAGACAGACAGACAGACAGACAGACAGACAGACAGACAGACAGACAGACAGACAGACAGACAGACAGACAGACAGACAGACAGACAGACAGACAGACAGACAGACAGGCAAATCCCACCCATCTGGCTCTTCAGACAGGCTAAAGCAAAATCTCAAAGTATTTGAAAGTTTTCAAATAGTACTTGAAGCCAGACCAGACTCACACAACATACCTTAAAAGAAAATCCCAAAACTCTAATTTGGTATTTGTCAGCAATCAAGTTTTCAAGATATGTAACTTTCAAAATACAGAAATCATCCCCATATGATGCATTTTGCATCATGTGATACAAAACGCAGCATCAAATTACGCAAAAAAAAAAGCATCATACAGGGATCATTTCTGTATTTTGAAAGTGACATATCTTGAACACCTGATTTCTGACAAGCAAAACATTTTGGGGCTATGTCAACACTGAACTAATGAAACAAAAAGATCGTTTTTGGATGGAGTTTTCCTTTGACACACGGTGGCTCACAGCCTGCTAACATCATTGTAGAGGAAAATGTTGAATGGAAATAAGGTTTACTTCATAACAAACAACCCCCTTAGCCTTCAACCCCATGTCAACATCTGTTGGGCTGTACAGTATTCAGTGGAGTCAAGTATATACGGTGTCTTCAGAAAGTATTCGCACTCCTTGACTTCTTCCACATTTTGTTGTGTTACAGCCTGAATTCGAAATTGATTAAAATATATATTTTGTTTTCCATCTACACACAATACCTCATAATGACAAATTGAAAACATGTTTTTACACATTTCTAGAAATGAAATACAGAAATATCTCAAAACTATATATATTTTGATGACTTCACTATTATTCTACAATGTAGAAAATAGTAAAAATCAAGAAAAACCCTGCAACGAGTAGGTGTTTCCAAGCTTTTGACTGGGACTGTATATTCACACCCCTGAGTCAATACATATTACAATCACCTTTGGCAGCGATTACAGCTGTGAGTCTTTCTGGGTAAGTCTCTAAGAGCTTTACACACCTGGATTGTGCAACATTTGACCATCCTTTTAAATATTCAAGCTCTGTCAAATTGGTTGTTGATCATTGCTAGACAGCCATTTTCAGGTCTTGCCATAGATTTTCAAGTAGATTTAAGTCAAAACTGTAACTCGGTGTGTAGATGCCTTGTGTTTTAGGTTATTGTCCTGCTGAAAGGTGAATTAATCTCCCAGTGCCTGGTGGAAAGCAGACTGAACCAGGTTTTCCTCTAGGATTTTGCCTGTGCTTAGCTCTATTCCGTTTCTTTTTTATCCTGAAAAACTCCCCAGTCCGTAACGATAAGAAGCATACCCATAACATGATGCAGCCACCACTATGCTTGAAAATATGGAGAGTCTTACTCAGTAATGTGTTGTACAGTATTAGATTTGTACCAAACATAAAACTTTGTATTGAGGACAAAGAGTTAATTGCTTTGCCACATACTATGCAGTATTACTTTTGTACCTTATTGCAAACAGAATGCATGTTTTGGAAAATGTTGATGTAGACCTCAGAATGACAACTAGGGCTGGGAATGGACAGGAACCTCACCACACTGAGGGACCTCACCATATTATCACCATACTGAGGGACCTCACCATACCAGTGGAGGCTCCTCAGAGGAGGAAGAGGAGGACCATCCTCCTCAGTGAATTTCATAAAAATATATATTTTTAAACATTTAAAAAGTTATCATTTTTTGATCAAACTATACTAAATATATTCACGTCACCAAATAATTGATTAAAACACCACTATTTTGCAAAGAAAGTCTACAGTAGCCTCAACAGCACTCTGTAGGGTAGCACCATGGTGTGGCCGGAGGACAGCTAGCTTCTGTCCTCCTCTGGGTACACTGACTTCAATACAAAACCTAGGAGGCTCATGGTTCTCACCCCCTTCCATAGACTTACACAATAATTATGACATCTTCCGGAGGACACCCTCCAACATATCAGAGCTCTTGCAGCATGAACTGACATGTTGTCCACCCAATCAAAGGATCAGAGAATGAATCTAGTACTGAAAGCATAAGCTACAGCTAGCCAGCACCGCAATGCATAAAATGTGGAGTAGTTGACTTAAAGAGAGAGAAAAACAATAGCTGAACAGTTTTGAACAAATTAATTTATTCACAAATGAAGGAGAACCAACCAAACTTACTCAGCTAGCAAATGCAGCAAGCTAGTTTAGCATACTCAAACACCCTGTACAAACAGAGGGATGCTATGTTAGCTAGCTGGCTATGACTATCCAACACTACACTGGAACTCTTCCAAGTCAAGGTAAGCTTTTGGTTTTACTAATTTATTGCCACCGGGGCCCGCCGGTGTCTCTGCTAAACTTCTAACTGACTATACACTGTAAAGTTACTGCATGATTGTAGCGGGTTTACTAAGGCGTTAGTTCTATTAGCTATGTTGACTATGACGTTACTTTAGCTAATATGGTGACAATGATGTAGGCTGTGTGTAGCAGTTATGATGTTTGTATTTGTATTTATTATGGATCCACATTAGTTTCTGCCAAGGCAGCAGCTACTCTTCCTGGGGTTTATTATGGATCCCCATTAGTTCCTGCCAAGGCAGCAGCTACTCTTCCTGGGGTCCGGCAAAATTAAGGCAGTTATACAATTTTAAATACATTCATAACAGATTCACAACACACAAAAAATGTTTTCGCCTGGTCACATACAGCTGATGTGTTGTTCATTGAAGTCCACAAACGAAGGGAAAAGGTGAGCGGAGGAGAGCGCATAGAAGGAATACAACGTGGCTGCTATGAATGTGAACTGTGTTTACGTGTGACCAGGGGTGTATTTAATCTGCCGATTCTGTTGAAAAACGTTTCTTCAACGGAAGCAAACAGAACTAAACGGGGATAAACATATCTGAATTTGTCCAATAGAAACACTTGTTTACAACAGTTGGACTAGTGATTACACCCTAGATCAGCTAGATGCAGGCAAAGAGTGTGCAAGGCGGTATTGAATGTGTCACTGTCTGTCGTCTGAAGTTGTTCTCTCGATCTGTTGTTCACCTACATTGTAATCTTTTCATTCGTAGGCTAGGTTGTAGCAACCTCATGAGCATCGTGTAGGAGCCTAAACCTATCGCTGTTACATTGAACTGGGTGAATAGAACATGAATGACAGTCATCCAATATGCTGTTATAGAAACAACGACAGGCTCATGGGAAAAAGATTGTCCTCCATCATCTTAAACAGCACTGGCCGCCACTGCACCATACCATGTTATCGCCATACTTTTGGTGCCGATATATAATATCTTACGATTCTCAAGATTCGAGATCTTGTATTGCCTGATGTAAGTCGCTCTGGATAAGAGCGTCTGCTAAATGACTAAAATGTAAATGTATTGCGAATCGATACTGTGATTTTATTGAAATTCAATGTTCCAAACACATATTGCTCCCCATATGTCTGCTGCAGAGGGGCAGAGAGAGCCATGGAGAAAACACGTTTTTGATCAGTCATGGAAATAAAAAGGGCTGAAATCAAATTGGCCCCCTATTTAAAATAAAGATGGAGAACAAACTATGAAGTTTTAGTGCAGGTACTGCCAAATAGCACAACAACAATTATATTGTGACATTGTCAAAACGATACGATATATCTGGTAAAATAATATCCCGGAGTCACTGACCACCTTCCGGAGACACTTGAAACCCTACCTCTTTAAGGAATACCTGGAATAGTCTAACAGTAATCCTTCTACACCCCCCCCATAAAAAAAAAGGAGTGGTTGTCCCACTGGCTATCCTAAGTTGAATGCACCAATAAGTCGCTCTGGATAAGAACGTCTGCTAAATGACTTAAATGTTAAATGTTAAAAATGTAACTATATTGATTTCCCCCCATCACTAGTAACAACGTGGCCATGTCCCGATATGTAACTGTATTGATTTCCCCCCATCACTAGTAACAACGTGGCCATGTCCCGATATGTAACTGTATTGAGTAACACTGTGGCCAAAATAGTTTTTCCATCTGTTGCTTGTTGCTTCTTACTTGTGTGTAGCATATGGGTGTTTCTGTGTGTGGGTGTGTGAGTTTGTGTGTGCGTGTGTTTTTGTGTCTGTGTGTTTCTGTGTGTATGTGTGGGTGTGTATGTCTGTGTGTTTCTGTGTGTATGTGTGGGTGTGTGTGCGTGTGTGCGTGTGTCTGTGTGTTTCTGTGTGTATGTGTGGGTGTGTGTGCGTGTGTTTTTGTGTCTGTGTGTTTCTGTGTGTATGTGTGGGTGTGTATGTCTGTGTGTTTCTGTGTGTATGTGTGGGTGTGTGTGCGTGTGTGCGTGTGTCTGTGTGTTTCTGTGTGTATGTGTGGGTGTGTGTGCGTGTGTTTTTGTGTCTGTGTGTTTCTGTGTGTATGTGTGGGTGTGTATGTGTGTGGGTGTGTGTGTGTGTGTGTTTTTGCTGTAGCTCTCACTGGCGCCAAATTTAGTCACTCTCAGCGTATCTCGTACAACTGTTGCTCTCCTCTCCAACTCAGCTCAGAGCAGAGGGCTACTGACATTTTTTTATGGGGAGCTTTTCAGCACGATTTTTTAGCGTTAAACTGTAAACTGCTCAACAAACCCAACTGAACTGTTATAGTTAGAGGGGAGTCTTCTTTCATGAAAACCAACAGTCACACCTTTAATCCACAAAAAAATCAGACTTCTTTTTTTTCTTGACATTTTCCATTTCCACCAACTTTCCGACTAATGTTTTCCTCCCTCAACAACCCAAAGGGAAATTAAGAATATAAATACACTAGCATTGACTATTTCTGAAAGAGAGACTGAGAGAGAGAGAGAGAGAGAGAGAGAGAGAGAGAGAGAGAGAGAGAGAGAGCGAGAGAGAGAGAGAGAGAGAGAAGCTTTTGGACTTACCGCGAGGGCTTGGAGCCTTTCCTTGTGAAGTTCAGCCTCAGCCATCCTGTAGGGCACAGGAGAGAGAGGTCAGCCTAGCAGGGGGAGAGAGGTGGGCTGCCTGCCTGGGTTAGGGTCTGGGTCCGGGGGTATCTGGCGTCAAGGCAGATAGGGGTAGAGAGGTCCTGTATAGTCCTGTATGTGTCCTGTAGTTGCAGTAATCCAGTCAGAATGAGAGAGTGTGTATTTGCGTGCTGAAGAGAAAAATAGCTTTCTCATTCACTGGCCATGTGCCTGAACTAAGTCTGCTCCCTGCCTGCTGCTGCTCACATTCTCTCTCTCTCCCCTCCCTCCTCCCTCCTCCCTCCTCCCCTCCCTCCTCCCTCCTCCCTCCTCCTTCCTCCACTCCCTCCTCCCCTCCCTCTCTGTGACTGTATGTGCAGCAGCTGGCAGCAGAAGCAGCTGAGTCGAGGGATCGCTGGAGAGACAGACATTTTTCAGCCTGACGTATGTAGGTTCAGCTAGGCTGAAATATATCATAAAACAAAAATGATAACTAGGCCTTTATTACTCCTGTATTAGTGGAGAAAAATACTCCTCAACATCTTCCCACGGCCATGCCCAGGGCAGCTGGACGGTTAAGGGAGGCTAGGAAGGAGAGAGGCTGGGAAGGAGAGAGTTTGGGCAGGAGGTAGGGTATGAAGGAGAGAGGCTGGGAAGGAGAGAGGCTGGGAAGGAGAGAGGCTGGGAAGGAGAGAGGCTGGGAAGGAGAGAGGCTGGGCAGGAGAGAGGCTGGGAAGGAGAGAGGCTGGGCAGGAGAGAGGCTGGGAAGGAGAGAGGCTGGGAAGGAGAGAGGCTGGGAAGGAGAGAGGCTGGGCAGGAGGTAGGGTATGAAGGAGAGAGGCTGGGAAGGAGAGAGGTTCTATAGTCTGGCTATGGGAAAGGAGAGGAGAGGAGAGGAGAGGAGAGGAGAGGAGAGGAGAGGAGAGGAGAGGAGAGGAGAGGAGAGGAGAGGAGAGGAGAGGAGAGGAGAGGAGAGGAGAGGAGAGGAGAGGAGAGGAGAGGAGAGAGGCTGCATGGGATCCACAGGCAGCAGGCAAACAGACAGACATTCAGGAAGTGTGGATCCCAGAGACCCTGGAACAGCTCAGACAGTCTTTATTACTCCTGTATTAGTGGAGAAAAATACTCCTCAACATCTTCCCACGGCCATGCCCAGGGCAGCTGGACGGTTAAGGGAAGCTGGGAAGGAGAGAGGCTGGGAAGGAGAGAGGCTGGGAAGGAGGGAGTCTGGGAAGGAGAGAGGCTGGGAAGGAGAGAGACTGGGAAGGAGGGAGGCTGGGAAGGAGAGAGGCTGGGAAGGAGAGAGGCTGGGAAGGAGGGAGTCTGGGAAGGAGAGAGGCTGGGAAGGAGAGAGACTGGGAAGGAGGGAGGCTGGGAAGGTGGGAGAGTCTGGGAAGGAGAGAGGCTGGGAAGGAGGGAGTCTGGGAAGGAGAGAGGCTGGGAAGGAGGGAGGCTGGGAAGGTGGGAGTCTGGGAAGGAGAGAGGCTGGGAAGGAGGGAGTCTGGGAAGGAGAGAGGCTTGGAAGGAGGGAGGCTGGGAAGGTGGGAGTCTGGGAAGGAGAGAGGCTGGGAAGGACAGAGGCTGGGAAGGAGAGAGGCTGGGAAGGAGAGAGGCTGGGAAGGAGGGAGTCTGGGAAGGAGAGAGGCTTGGAAGGAGAGAGGCTGGGAAGGAGAGAGGCTTGGAAGGAGAGAGACTGGGAAGGAGAGAGGCTTGGAAGGAGAGAGGCTGGGAAGGAGAGAGACTGGGAAGGAGAGAGACTGGGAAGGAGAGAGGCTTGGAAGGAGAGAGGCTCTGTCTCTGGGAGAACAGAGGAGAGGAGAGGCTTTTATAGTCTCTGGGACAGGAGAGAGGCTTTTTAAAAAACATTTTAGTCATTTAGCAAATGCTCTTAACCTGAGCGACTTACAGGATCAATTAGGGTTAAGTGCCTTTGTTCAAGGTACAGACATATTTTTTACCTAGTCTACTCAGGGTTTCAAACCAGCAACCTTTTGGATACTGGCAAAATGCTCTTAACCGCTACGCTACAGATCTTTACACACACTGACAGAAATGTACACACACTGACTCACAGATCTTTACACACACTGACAGAAATGTACACACACTGACTCACAGATCTTTACACACACTGACAGAATTGTACACACACTGACTCACAGATATTTACACACACTGACAGAAATGTACACACACTGACTCACAGATATTTACACACACTGACAGAAATGTACACACACTGACTCACAGATCTTTACACACACTGACAGAAATGTACACACACTGACTCACAGATCTTTACACACACTGACAGAAATGTACACACACTGACTCACAGATCTTTACACACACTGACTCACAGAGTCTCAGCCTCAGTATAAAGCTTAAATCCCCAGCCCTTTCCACCAGCACACTGACTGAAATCCCCAGCCCTTTCCACCAGCACACTGACTGAAATCCCCAGCCCTTTCCACCAGCACACTGACTGAAATCCCCAGCCCTTTCCACCAGCACACTGACTGAAATCCCCAGCCCTTTCTACCAGCACACTGACTGAAATCCCCAGCCCTTTCCACCAGCACACTGACTGTCAGATTGTGACTGAAGCTTCCAGCTACATATGCCCAGTCCCCAGGCCTTTACACACCCTGACTCACATACTGTCAGAGTTAGCTACATGTCCCCAGATCCCGATTTGACAAGACATCCCAGAACCAGCGGCAGAGGGGGTGTGGGGTATCAGAGTTCCCACTTCCCCTTCCTCCCCTCTTCACCCTTCCTTTACCTCTTCACCCCCTCTTCACCCTTCCTTTACCCCTTCACCCCCTCTTCACCCCCTCTTCACCCCCTCTTCACCCTTCCTTTACCCCTTCACCCCCTCTTCACCCCCTCTTCACCCCCTCTTCACCCTTCCTTTACCCCTTCACCCCCTCTTCATCCTTCCTTTACCCCTTCACCCCCCCTTCACCCCCTCTTCACCCTTCCTTTATCCCTTCACCCCCTCTTCACCCCCTCTTCACCCCCTCTTCATCCTTCCTTTACCCCTTCACCCCCTCTTCACCCTTCCTTTACCCCTTCACCCCCTCTTCACCCCCTCTTCACCCCCTCTTCATCCTTCCTTTACCCCTTCACCCCCTCTTCACCCCCTCTTCACCCCCTCTTCATCCTTCCTTTACCCCTTCACCCCCTCTTCATCCTTCCTTTACACCTTCACCCCCTCTTCATCCTTCCTTTACCCCTTCACCCCCTCTTCATCCTTCCTTTACCCCTTCACCCCCCTCTTCATCCTTCCTTTACCCCTTCACCCCCCATTCACCCCCTCTTCATCCTTCCTTTACCCCTTCACCCCCTCTTCACCCCCCTCTTCACCCCCCTCTTCATCCTTCCTTTCCCCCTTCACCCCCTCTTCATCCTTCCTTTACCCCTTCACCCCCTCTTCATCCTTCCTTTACCCCTTCACCCCCTCTTCATCCTTCCTTTACCCCTTCACCCCCTCTTCACCCCCTCTTCACCCCCTTTTCATCCTTCCTTTACCCCTTCACCCCCTCTTCATCCTTCCTTTACCCCTTCACCCCCCTCTTCACCCCCCTCTTCACCCCCCTCTTCATCCTTCCTTTACCCCTTCACCCCCTCTTCATCCTTCCTTTACCCCTTCACCCCCCTTCACCCCCCTCTTCATCCTTCCTTTACCCCCTTCACCCCCCTTCACCCCCTCTTCATCCTTCCTTTACCCCTTCACCCCCTCTTCACCCCCTCTTCATCCTTCCTTTACCCCTTCGCCCCCTCTTCATCCTTCCTTTACCCCTTCGCCCCCTCTTCATCCTTCCTTTACCCCTTCACCCCCTCTTCACCCCCTCTTTACCCCCTCTTTCATCACATCCCTCCTGTTCAGCTCGTGAGTGGAGGAATATGAAAACTCCATATATGGTGAAAAGGCTGCATGAGGCAGGGCAGCCACTCAGCAGTCAGTCTGCAGCAGTACTCAGGGGTAATGCTCAGGGGAATACATAAAAATGCATTGGCTGTCCTTAAAACAAGCTACCCTGGCTGGGGAGCTAGCCTGTATGCAGTGCAGGCATTGTGTACATGGTGGAGGCGTATCTGAGGACAGACTTGAAGGAAGAAAATAGAAACTCGATATGGGAGAGTGAATAGTAGAGAGTGAATAACATGGAATGTTGGGGATCAAGCACTCGCAGGAGGGCCCCCAACCCAAAACATTATTATTATAATTGTGTTTTGAGAAACTTGACTTTTATAGTTGATTTATTAATTGTTTTGCATTATTTGAGTTTAAAATGTACATTTAGGGGAATGTTTTAAGGGTAAATATATGTTTTTTAAATTTTCAAAATAATTTCAATATTATTCATTTTCATGTCAGCTCTATACATGGAAATGCCCTTGTCCGGAGCAAAGGACCCCAATTTCAAAAATCTAAACTCTGGCAAAAATTTATATTAACTGAAAGATTATAGAATGTAGTGTCTTGCAATAGCCCTCTGTGACTTTAAATAATATTTATTTTAAAACTTTGATTAATCCGTCAGATTTGTCTAAAATCCTAAAATAATCAGGAATGAGCAGGGTCAGCTACACCATAAGGACCCTTTATTCAGGTCCTCATTACATGTACATTTGAGTCATTTAGCAGATGCTCTTATCCAGAGCGACTCACAGTTAGTTAGTGCATACATTATTTATTTATACTGGCCCCCCGTGGGAATCGAACCCACAACCCTGGCGTTGCAAACGCCATGCTGTAACGATCCCGGCAGTCTGAGTCGGGTCCTGTCTGTGGACTAGTTTTTCTGCTCGGGATCTCCAGTTTCCCGAGGGTTCTGGAACGCTCCGGGGAGCTCTCTTGATTTCCGCACCTGCATCCCATCAGCAATCTGCACACCTGGTCCTGATCATCACCCTTCTTAGGCTCTGGCCTAACATCCATTCCCTGCCGGATCGTTAGCCATGAACAGTAGGTTTACCAGAGTATCAGTCTTAGGGCTTCTAGCGTTAGTTTTGTTGTTTTGCACCTTGTTGGTTTGTTGTTTACTTACCTCCGTTTTGTTCCATATGCAGTCACTCGTCCGGAGCCTTCATCCAACCTCTGCCTGGTGGTCGGCGGCTGCCGAGCCATGATTGGATCAACCACTGCACCCCCAACAACTAATCAACGCCGCCCGCTCTGTTCCCTGGATTATTCAGCATCACTCTTGACTTTGTAAATAAACACTCACTTTCGTTTCAACTTACCTTGTCCTGGTCTGCTTCTGGGTTCTGGCTTTGTAACTCGTGACAGAACGATCCGGCCAGTAATGAACCCAGCGGACCTGGACTCTGTTCGCCATGCCATTACCCATCAGGAGAAGATGTTGGGCCATCATAGCACGGTACTACAGGAGATCGCGTTGTCAGTTCGGAACCTTTCTACCGGTCTGACGGAGGTCCAGAACCAACGCAAGTTTCCGGTGGAGGATCCACTACCGGTTTCACCCATCTCGCCTGCCGCTTCTGGAGCTGTGTCCTTCCGTGAGCCCAAGGTTCCGACGCCGGATAAATATGAGGGGGAGCTGGGAAGATGCCGTTCCTTCCTTATGCAGTGTGGATTAGTGTTCGATCTACAGCCCTACTCTTATGCCACAGACAAGGCTAGGATAGCCTTTGTGATTGAGTTGCTGCGTGGTCGAGCGCTGGAGTGGGCTTCAGCCGTTTGGGAACGACAGGATCCCTGCATGGCTTCATACCAGGGGTTCACGACCGAGATGAGGAAGCTCTTCGACCATTCCGTCCGAGGGAGGGACGCAGCTAGGCGCCTGTTTTCGCTTCGCCAAGGAACTTCGCAGCGTGGCCGACTTCGTGATCGAGTTCAAGACGTTGGCTGTGGAGAGTGGGTGGAATGAGGAGTCTCTGCAAGCGGCCTTTACCAGGGTCTGTCGGAGCAGCTCAAGGATGAGTTGATCTCCTATCCGGAGCCTAGTGACCTGGACAGCTTGGTAGCCTTGTCTATTCGGGTGGATAATCGAGTCCGAGAGCGAAGGAGGGAGAAGCAATGGGGTCCGTCCAATCGATCAGCTTCTCAGTTCCCAGTCGGGTCGGGTGGTGGACCAGACCACGTCGATCATTCTCCACCACAAAGGATTAGTGGAGAGGTCCTCTCTCCCGATTCTGAACCCATGCAAGTGGGGCGGCACGGGTTAACCAAGGAGGAGCGTCAACATAGACGTAAGACCAACTGCTGCCTCTACTGTGGTAGCTCGGGACATTACATCTCCACTTGTTCCCGGCGGTCGTCAAACTGCCCGGCTCGCTAAAGTTGGGAGGACTTTTAGCGAGCCAGTTTCAACCTCTCAGTACCTCTGTCAGACCCCGTTTCCCGGCTACCCTTGTGAACAGGAATCAGAGCTTAGCGATTAACGCTTTTATCGATTCAGGTGCCGATGGAAGCTTTCTTGATGCCGAAGTTGGTGGAACAGCTGGGGCTTTCCAAGGAGCAATTGCCGGAAGCCATTGAAGCGACCACTCTGAACGGCAGTAGTCTGGCACGTATCACGATGAGGACTGAACCGGTTAAGATGCTGTTGTCGGGGAATCATTCGGAGATGATTTCATTCTTCATTCTGCCGTCTTCCCATGTTCCTCTGGTCCTTGGATACCCCTGGCTGAAGGAACACAATCCCACGTTCGATTGGGTGACGGGCAAGGTAACGCAGTTGGAGCCTTGATTGTCATGCTAACTGTCTCAAGACTGCCTGTCCCCATTCGGTTCCCAGTCAGGTGATTGAGGCTAAACCCCCCAGATTTGTCCCTGGTTCCCGAGACATATCACGATTTGGGGGAAGTGTTCAGTAAGCAGAAGGCTCTGTCACTCCCTCCCCACCGACCATATGATTGTGCCATCAACCTGTTCCCTGGAGCTGTCTACCCCAAGGGAAGGTTATACAGTATCTCCCGCCCTGAACGTGAGGCTTTGGAGACCTACATCAAGGAGTCCCTAGCTGCTGGTCTCGTTCGTCCTCGTCATCACCCCTGGGGGCAGGATTCTTCTTTGTGGGTAAGAAGGATGGCTCTCTTCGACCGTGTATTGATTATCGGGGGTTGAATGACATCACGGTCAAGAACAAGTATCCCCTGCCCTTGATGAGTTCTGCCTTCGACTCCTTACAGGGTGCTACGGTGTTCACCAAGTTAGACCTACGCAATGCGTATCACATGGTCCCGGATCAGAGAGGGAGACGAGTGGTTGACGGGTTTCAATACGCCGATGGGTCACTTCGAGTATCAGGTGATGCCGTTTGGACTGACCAATGCTCCAGCGGTATTCCAGAGTATGGTGAACGACGTCCTGAGAGATATGATCGGTCTCTTTGTGTTTGTTTACCTGGATGACATTCTGATCTTCTCGAAGGAACCTTCCGACCACGTCCAGCATGTCCGGCAGGTTCTGCAGCGATTGTTGGAGAATCGCCTGTTCGTGAAGGCCGAGAAGTGCGAGTTTCACGCCCACACGACATCCTTTCTCGGGTACATCATCTCCAAGGGAGAGATTAGGATGGACCAGGAGAAGGTTAGAGCGGTTCTGGAATGGTCCCAGCCCGGCACGAGATTGCAGCTCCAGAGATTTTTGGGGTTTGCGAATTTCTACCGCAGATTCATCCGGGATTACAGCCGTGTGGCCGCTCCGTTAACTGCCTTGACTTCCAGTATCAGGAGCTTCAAGTGGAATCCGGAGGCGGATCGAGCGTTTCTGGATTTGAAGAGGCGATTCACCAACGCACCGATTCTCTCTCAACCGGACACGGCCCGTCAGTTCGTCGTTGAAGTGGACGCGTCTGATGTGGGAGTTGGCGCCATCCTGTCGCAGCGATGCTCCACGGACAGTAAACTCCATCCCTGCGCCTACTACTCTCGTCGCCTTTCGCCTGCGGAGAGGAATTACGATGTGGGTAACCGGGAGCTTCTCGCGGTGAAACTTGCCTTGGAGGAGTGGCGCCACTGGTTGGAGGGGGCGGAGCAACCGTTTATTGTCTGGACTGACCACAAGAATCTTGCTTACGTGCAATCGGCTAGACGTCTCAACTCCCCGCCAGGCCAGGTGGTCGTTGTTTTTCGGACGATTCAATTTTTCCCTGACGTTCCGACCTGGATCTAAGAACGGCAAGGCGGACGCCTTGTCTCGGATGTTCTCCAAGACGGAGGAGAGTGGGTCCAAGACCGAGACAATTCTCCCCCGGAACTGCGTCGTGGGAGCTGTTAGGTGGAAGATTGAGGAGGAGGTGATGGCGGCTCTTCGGACGCAGCCCGGTTCCGGTAACGGTCCACCCGGTCGGTTGTTTGTGCCTGAGTCGGTTCGTCCTGCGGTCCTCAAATGGTCCCACGCCAGCAAGATGGCTTGTCACCCTGGCGTGGCTCGGACGATGGCGTTTCTTCGCAGACGCTTTTGGTGGCCTGCCATGGCCGAGATACTCGGGGTTATGTTGCTGCCTGTCCAGTGTGTGCGCAGAATAAGGGTACCAATCGGCCCAGCTCTGGACTACTTCACCCCCTTCCTATTCCCCGGCGACCATGGTCGCATCTGGCCCTGGACTTTGTCACTGGGTTGCCCGCTTCTGAGGGGAACACGGTCGTTCTGACTATCGTGGACAGATTCAGCAAGTTCGCCCACTTTGTGCCAATTGCCAAGCTTCCCTCTGCCTCGGAGACGTCCGAGATCCTGGTTAGGGAGGTTTTCAGGGTCCACGGGTTGCCCAGTGATATCGTTTCCCGACCGTGGCCCTCAGTTTACCTCTCTGCTGTCTGGAAGTCCTTCTGTTTGGCCATTGGAGCTACAGTCAGTCTCACATCTGGTTTTCACCCCCAATCTAATGGTCAGGCGGAGAGAGCCAACCAGAAGATGGAATCCACGCTACGCTGCCTGGCCTCTTCCAACCCCCACCTCCTGGGTCTCTCAGTTGCCTTGGGTTGAGTATGCCCACAATACTCTCCCCTACATCTGCCACTGGGATGTCTCCCTTCCAGTGCCTGTATGGCTACCAACCTCCCTTGTTCCCTTCTCAGGAGAAGGAGCTCTCAGTGCCTTCTGTTCAGGCCCATATTCGCCGTTGCCACCGGACCTGGCATCGGGCCAGAAAGGCACTCCTTAGAGTTTCGGACCGGTATCAGCTCCAGGCGAATCGTCGCCGGATCCCCGCTCCCACCTACACCATCGGAGATAGGGTCTGGTTGGCCACACGGGATCTTCCTTTACGGACTGAGTCTGGAAGTTGTTACCGAGTTCATTGGTCCGTTTGTGGTGGAGAAGGTGATCAATCCGGTGGCAGTTCGACTCAAACTCCCGAGGACGCTCAGAGTTCATCCCACCTTTCATGTCTCCTGCCTCAAGCCTGTTTTCCTCAGTCCTCTGTTGCCTCCTCCGCCTCCTCCTCCTCCTCCTCGGATGATCGGAGGTGGTCCCGCCACACGGTGCGACGCATCATGGATTCCAGACGGCGGGGCCGGGGTTTCCAGTATCTCGTGGACTGGGAGGGGTATGGTCCTGAAGAGAGGAGTTGGATTCCGCGGCGACAGATCCTAGATGCTGACCTCATCCGTGACTTCTACCGCCTCCATCCTGGCGCTCCGGGAGTCCGCCCGGTGGCGTTCGCCGGAGGGGGGGTACTGTAACGATCCCGGCAGTCTGAGTCGGGTCCTGTCTGTGGACTAGTTTTTCTGCTCGGGATCTCCAGTTTCCCGAGGGTTCTGGAACGCTCCGGGGAGCTCTCTTGATTTCCGCACCTGCATCCCATCAGCAATCTGCACACCTGGTCCTGATCATCACCCTTCTTAGGCTCTGGCCTAACATCCATTCCCTGCCGGATCGTTAGCCATGAACAGTAGGTTTACCAGAGTATCAGTCTTAGGGCTTCTAGCGTTAGTTTTGTTGTTTTGCACCTTGTTGGTTTGTTGTTTACTTACCTCCGTTTTGTTCCATATGCAGTCACTCGTCCGGAGCCTTCATCCAACCTCTGCCTGGTGGTCGGCGGCTGCCGAGCCATGATTGGATCAACCACTGCACCCCCAACAACTAATCAACGCCGCCCGCTCTGTTCCCTGGATTATTCAGCATCACTCTTGACTTTGTAAATAAACACTCACTTTCGTTTCAACTTACCTTGTCCTGGTCTGCTTCTGGGTTCTGGCTTTGTAACTCGTGACACATGCTCTACCAACTGAGCTACATCCCTGCCGGCCATTCCCTCCCCTACCCTGGGCCAATTGTGCGCCGCCCCATGGGTCTCCCAGTCGCGGCCGGCTACAACAGAGCCTGGATTCGAACCAGGATCTCTAGTGGCACAGCTAGCACTGCGATGCAGCGCCTTAGACCACTGCGCCAGACATGATCTGGAACATTCTCTACTTTTGATAGATTTCTACAAACAAACAATATTGGAATCACCATGGTCACAACAACCATAAACTGTCAACTCTATCTGCCTGATAGATTAAAATAGAATATAAATTTTCATTCAAATATATTACATTTAATTAGGATTTAGAGTCATAAAGCAGCTGAGAAAAAACTAAATTGCTATTCTGTATAAAACTTAAATGAAGAAGAAAAATGAAATTTTTGTCAACTCCGTAAAACATCAACTCCATCAGATCAGATTTTTTTCCAGAGTGCTGAAAGATCTGATAGAATAGTTATATTTTGGGGGGATTTTCAAATTAATAATTTGTCCATTTTTACAAATGTTTTGAGTATATGTTGTCAGCTCCGTCATTGCCTTGTCTAATCCGTCACTGATGGGTAACCCCTTATTCCCCAATATTCTGAAAACAATATTGAAATCACTGTTCTGCAGCATGTGCATCAACTAAAGGTTGTTCCTTTACATAGTGTGATACTCCGATTCAATATTCACGTAATTATAAGGAATTCCCCTCGACCACGCCCACAAATTGGGGAAAACAAACATTCTTTCTCATTGACCCCCAGTGTAAAAGAGCCAACTTTGTCGTAGATGTTTTTGTATAGTCTGTTTGTTTGTGTTGCTTGTCTTGGCTAGCTTAATGTTCTGGCGGTAGCTAGCTAGCTAGCTCTCACACACGCGGCTGCTAGCGCCGTCATGAAAAATGCATGAGGGAAGCCTTACAATATTACATATCTTTTATTAGTGAAAAGTAATCTTTAGACGTACTTTTCTTAAATGTAGTTTTGCTACTGACTTAAGCAGACAACAAGAAAATGTGCCTTATGGAAAAGGTGACGTTTTTGCTGTGATCCAATGGGGACCATGGGCTGTTTTCCCCCAAGGTGGGCGGGGCCGCAACTTTACATTTAATTCCAACTAGGACTATAGTTAGTACTTTGGTCTATTAAAATATATATTTAAAATGTTGTGTATTTGAGATATATTTGAGATTGTCCCATCTTCCAAGAATCCCTGAGCTCTAAAACACCCGTTTTTCTTCTCAGCCTCATAGCAAAATGTGTAAAATAGCATGTGATTAGTTATAAAACCGTAGACACCTTGTAGAGTCCATGCCCCCGACGAATTGAGGCTGTTCTGATCAAAAGGGGGTGCAACTCAGTATAAGGAAGGTGTTCCGTGTGGCTCAGTTGGAAGAGCATTGTGCTTGCAACGCCAGGGTTGTGGGTTCGATTCCCATGGTTTGGGTCAGTATGAAAAATGTACGCACTCACTAACTGTAAGTCGCTCTGGATAAGAGCGTCTGCTGAATGACTGTAATGTAAACGTTCCTAATGTTTTGTCCACTCCGGGTTAGCGTGTCAGAGCTATAAACATGGTTTGGGAGACAAACTAACCTGCCAAATAAAGTAGTGGATATTGCTGAGATTTAAAGTCAGCTGGATGGAATGTACCCTTTAAGAGAACCTTCCATCCACCAGAGCAGATCAGCTCACACTGATTCCTTCCCCCAGGCTCTCTCCATGTGTTTGGAATGGTTTCTAAGCCCCCCCTGGACCCAACATATGCTTCAACCTTGACCTCAAACACTAAACATGAGTCAGTCCTTGTCTACCATCTAGAGTTCTGCGGCAACAGCCCACACCACACATGAAGATTGAGTTAGAAAATACCATGTACTGTACATGTAACTGCCAAAAATAAAGGAAACGTCTACATAAAGCGTCATAACAGGGCGTTGGGCCACCACGAGCCCCCAGAACAGCTTCCATGTGCCTTGGCATGGATTCTACAAGTGTCTGGAACTCTTTTGGAGGGATGCGACACCATTCTTCCACCAGAAATTCCATCATTTGGTATTTAGTTGATGGTGGTCGAAAAAACGCAGTCTCAGGCGCCGCTCTAGAATCTACCATAAGTGTTCAATTGGGTTGAGATTTGGCGACTGACGAGGCCACGGTATATGGTTTGCATCGTTTTCATGCTCACCGTTCAGTGACCACTCGTCATCCTGGAAGAGACCACTCCCATCAGGATAGAAATGCTTCACCGTAGGTTGAAGGTGATCACTCAGAATAGCTGTGTATTTATTGGTGGAAATAAACCAATGGCGGGAAAATGCACCCCACAACATAACAGAGACGACAGAACCCTGTTTCACTCAAGTGTTTCCTTTATTTTGGCAGTTACATATATGAAGCTTGTCCTGACACCACACATGAAGCTTGAGTTTTTAACACACCATATATGAAGTTTGGCCTTTTAAACTCGTCAGTCTATTCTTGTTCTGAGAAATTAAGGCTATTTCATGCTAAAAATTGCCAAGAAACTGAAGATCTCGTACAACGCTGTGTACTACTCCCTTCACAGAACAGCTTCATTAAATAGTACCCGCAAAACACCAGTCTCAACGTCAACAGTGAAACAAAAATAAAACAGTTTGGCCATAATGACCATTGTTATGTTTGGAGGAAGAAGGGGGTTGCTTGCAAGCCGAAGAACACCATCCCAACCGTGAAGCACGGGGGTGGCAGCATCATGCTGTGGGGGTGCTTTGCTGCAGGAGGGACTGGTGCACTTCACAAAATAGATGGCATCATGAGGAAGGAAAATTATGTGGATATATTGAAGCAACATCTCAAGACATCAGTCAAATTTACAATGACCTCTTGCATAATTCCAAAGTTGTGGCAAAATGGCTTAAGGACAACAAAGTCAAGGTATTGGAGTGGCCATCACAAAGCCCTGACCTCAATCCTATAGAAAATTTGTGGACAGAACTGAAAAAGCGTGTGCGAGCAAGGAGGCCTACAAACCTGACCCAGTTACACCAGCTCTGTCAGGAGGAATGGGCCAAAATTCACCCAACTTATTGTGGGAAGCTTGTGGAAGGCTACCCGAAACGTTTGACCCAAGTTAAACAATTTAAAGGCAATGCTACCAAATACTAATTGAGTGTATGTAATCTTCTGACCCACTGGGAATGTGATGAAATAAATAAAAGCTGAAATAATCATTCTCTCTACTATTATACTGACATTTCACATTCTTAAAATAAAGTGGTGATCCTAACTGACCTAAGATAGGGAATTTTTACTGGGATTAAATGTCAGGAATTGTGAAAAACTGAGTTTAAATGCTAAGGTGTATGTAAACTTCCGACTTCAACTGTACATCTATATCTATATCTTCATCTATTTTTTATTTTTTTTAGTTATTTAGCAGACACTCTTATCCAGAGTGACTACAGTTAGTGAGTGCATACATTATTATTTTATTTTTTATATACTGTCCCCCCGTGGGAATCGAACCCACAACCCTGGCGTTGCAAATGCCATGCTCTACCAACTGACCTACATCCCTGCCGGCCATTCCCTCCCCTACCCTGGACCAATTGCGCACCGCCCCATGGGTCTCCCAGTCACGGCCGGCTACGACAGAGCCTGGATTTGAACCAGGATCTCTAGTGGCACAGCTAGCACTGCAATGCAGTGCCTTAGACCACTGCGCCACTCGGGAAGCCACCATCTATATTCTTGATCCAAACCAGTCAGGTTTCAAGACTGGTCATTCAACTGAGACTGCTCTTCTCTGTGTCACGGAGGCTCTCCGCACTGCTAAAACTAACTCTCTCTCCTCTGCTCTCGTCCTTCTAGACCTATCCGCTGCCTTTGATACTGTGAACCATCAGATCCTCCTCTCCACCCTCTCCGAGTTGGGCATCTCCGGCGCGGCTCACTCTTGGATAGCGTCCTACCTGACAGGTCGCTCCTACCAGGTGGCGTGGCGAGAATCTGTCTCCGCACCATGTGCTCTCACCACTGGTGTCCCCCAGGGCTCAGTTCTAGGCCCTCTCCTATTCTCTCTATACACCAAGTCACTTGGCTCTGTCATATCCTCACATGGTCTCTCCTATCATTGCTACGCAGACGACACACAATGAATCTTCTCCTTTCCCCCTTCTGATAACCAGGTGGCGAATCGCATCTCTGCATGTCTGGCAGACATATCAGTGTGGATGTTGGATCACCACCTCAAGCTGAACGTCGGCAAGACGGAGCTGCTCTTCCTCCTGGGGAAGGACTGTCCGCTCCATGATCTCTTCATCACGGTTGACAACTCCGTTGTGTCCTCCTCCCAGAGTGCAAAGAACCTTGGCGTGACCCTGGACAACACCCTGTCGTTCTCCGCTAACATCAAAGCGGTGACCCGATCCTGTAGGTTCATGCTCTACAACATTCGCAGAGTACGACCCTGCCTTACACAGGAAGCGGCACAGGTCCTAATCCAGGCACTTGTCATCTCCCGTCTGGATTACTGCAACTCGCTGTTGGCTGGGCTCCCTGCCTGTGCCATTAAACCCCTACAACTCATCCAGAACGCTGCAGCACGTCTGGTGTTCAACCTTCCCATGTTCTCTCACGTCACCCTGCTCCTCCGCACACTCCACTGGCTTCCAGTTGAAGCTCGCATCTGCTACAAGACCATGGTGCTTGCCTACGGAGCAGTGAGGGGAACGGCACCTCCTTACCTTCAGGCTCTGATCAATCCCTACACCCAAACGAGGGCATTGCGTTCATCCACCTCTGGCCTGCTGGCCCCCCTACCTCTGCGGAAGCACAGTTCCCGCTCAGCCCAGTCAAAACTGTTCGCTGCTCTGGCACCCCAATGGTGGAACAAGCTCCCTCACGACGCCAGGACAGCGGAGTCACTCACCACCTTCCGGAGACACTTGAAACCCCACCTCTTTAAGGAATACCTGGGATAGGTTAAAGTAATAATTCTACCCCCCCTTACCCCCCACCCCCGCCCAATGTAATTTTTTTTTAAAATTAATAATAATAATAATAAATAAATAAATAAAGAAACAAGGAATAAAAAAGGAAAAAGTAAAAAAAATATATGGAATTAAAAAAGAAAAATTATATATATATATATAAAACAAATGAAAATGATAAACATACTCTACAAATTAAGATTTAAATAATTCGAAAAATATAAAAAAATATTGGTTGTCCCACTGTCTATCATAAGGTGAATGCACCAATTTGTAAGTCGCTCTGGATAAGAACGTCTGCTAAATGACGTAAATGTCAATGTAATGTATATCTACATCTATATCTATATTTCTACACCTACATCTACATATACATCTGTATCTATCTCTATATCTACTTCTATATCTATAGCTATATCTACATCTACAACTATATCTATATTTACTGCTATACCTACATCTATATCCATTTTTACTGCAATACCTATATCTGTATCTATATCTACTGCTATATCTATATCTACACTACCAGTCAAAAGTTTGGACACCAACATCACCTGGTACCAGCTGGGTCTGGAGCACCAACATCACCTGGTACCAGCTGGGACTGGAGCACCAACATCACCTGGTACCAGCTGGGCCTGGAGCACCAACATCACCTGGTACCAGCTGGGCCTGGAGCACCAACACCTGGTACCAGCTGGGCCTGGAGCACCAACATCACCTGGTACCACCTGGGTCTGGAGCACCAACATCACCTGGTACCACCTGGGCCTGGAGTTAGCCTGAGAGTACTTACAAACATACTTCCTGGCCACTGTGCTTTCGCTTCGGCTTTTTTTGCTCTTTGGGGTCTAGTCTGGCTTTGTGACAACTGCTGATGTAAGGGCTTCATAAAATAACTTTGATTGATTGATTGAGGAGATCGCTGGGTACCAGCTACACCTGAGGTTAGAACCCAGTGTGAAAGTGGAATTCAAGGGAAACACAAGAAGAACAGGTAGCCACATACAGTATAAAGCAACTTAGAGTATTTTATCTCTCCAAGTTGCTTTCTATTTGGCTGTGATATTGTTCATTGGGTTGGAGGAGCACAGTTATAGTCTCAGAGGATAAATATTATCAGCCGATCTCGGTCTCTGCCAAGGACCAGTGGATCCATTAGCCTGTGTTAGTCTGACAGACAGGAAGTAGAGAACAGAAGAATGTTAGTCTGACAGACAGGAAGGAGAGAACAGAAGAATGTTAGTCTGACAGACAGGAAGGAGAGAACAGAAGAATGTTAGTCTGATAGACAGGAAGTAGAGAACAGAAGAATGTTAGTCTGACAGACAGGAAGGAGAGAACAGAAGAATGTTAGTCTGAGAGACAGGAAGGAGAGAACAGATGAATGTTAGTCTGAGAGACAGGAAGTAGAGAACAGAAGAATGTTAGTCTGACAGACAGGAAGTAGAGAACAGAAGAATGTTAGTCTGACAGACAGGAAGTAGAGAACAGAAGAATGTTAGTCTGACAGACAGGAAGTAGAGAACAGAAGAATGTTAGTCTGACAGACAGGAAGTAGAGAACAGAAGAATGTTAGTCTGACAGACAGGAAGTAGAGAACAGAAGAATGTTAGTCTGACAGACAGGAAGTAGAGAACAGAAGAATGTTAGTCTGAGAGACAGGAAGGAGAGAACAGAAGAATGTTAGTCTGACAGACAGGAAGGAGAGAACAGAAGATTGTTAGTGTGAGAGACAGGAAGTAGAGAACAGAAGAATGTTAGTCTGAGAGACAGGAATGGAGAGAACAGAAGATTGTTAGTGTGACAGACAGGAAGTAGAGAACAGATGAAAACAATGCTCCATTGAGAAGGCGTGTACCGTATGCCATTAAGGCAGACTGTAGTAATAGCACATGAAGTTGGTCCTATGTGGCTCAGTTGGTAGAACAAGGCTGTAAGTTTCAAAACGTTGTGGGTTCAATTCCTTCTGGGGCCACCCATTCAGAAATTTTTTCCATGCATGACTAAGTTGCTTTTGATAAAAGTGTCTGCTAAATGGCATATTAAATATCAGAGCCTGAGTCAATCTATAGCCGGTCATCCAGCCGGTCATCCAGCCGGTCATCCAGCCAGCCAGTTAGACAAAGTCTCAGAATTGGCTGAATTGGCTATGAGTACACATCTGATAAGGACACACATTATGGGCAACTCACCCCTCACCCCTCCACATTATGGGCTACTCACCCCTCACCCGTCACCCATCCACATTATGGGCTACTCACCCCTCACCCCTCACCCCTCCACATTATGGGCTATTCATCCCTCACCCCTCACCCCTCCACATTATGGGCTACTCACCGCTCACCCCTCACCCATCCACATTATGGGCTACTCACCCCTCACCCCTCATCCCTCCACATTATGGGCTACTCACCCCTCACCCCTCACCCATCCACATTATGGGCTACTCACCCCTCACCCCTCCACAGTATGGGCTACTCACCCCTCACCCCTCACCCATCCACATTATGGGCTACTCACCCCTCACCCCTCCATATTATGGGCTACTCACCCCTCACCCCTCATCCCTCCACATTATGGGCTACTCACCCCTCACCCCTCCACATTATGGGCTACTCACCCCTCACCCCTCACCCCTCCACATTATGGGCTACTCACCCCTCACTCCTCCACATTATGGGCTACTCACCCCTCACCCCTCACCCCTCCACATTATGGGCTACTCACCCCTCACCCCTCCACATTATGGGCTATTCACCCCTCACCCCTCCACAGTATGGGCTACTCACCCCTCACCCCTCACCCCTCCACATTATGGGCTACTCACCCCTCACCCCTCCACATTATGGGCTATTCACCCCTCACCCCTCCACAGTATGGGCTACTCACCCTCACCCCTCCACAGTATGGGCTACTCACCCCTCACCCCTCCACATTATGGGCTACTCACCCCTCACCCCTCCACAGTATGGGCTACTCACCCCTCACCCCTCACCCCTCCACATTATGGGCTACTCACCCCTCACCCCTCCACATTATGGGCTACTCACCTCTCACCCCTCACCCCTCCACATTATGGGCTACTCACCCCTCACCCCTCCACATTATGGGCTACTCACCCCCTCACCCCTCACCCCTCCACATTATGGGCTACTCACCCCTCACCCCTCACCCCTCACCCCTCCACATTATGGACTACTCACCCCTCACCCCTCCACATTATGGGCAACTCACCCCTCACCCCTCACCCCTCACCCCTCCACAGTATGGGCTACTCACCCCTCACCCATCCACATTATGGGCTACTCACCCCTCACCCCTCACCCCTCCACAGTATGGGCTACTCACCCCTCACCCCTCCACATGATGGGCTACTCACCCCTCACCCCTCACCCCTCCACATTATGGGCTATTCACCCCACACCCCTCACCCCTCACCCCTCACCCCCTCCACATTATGGGCTACTCACCCCTCACCCCTCACCCCTCACCCCTCCACATTATGGGCTACTCACCCCTCACCCCTCACCCCTCACCCCTCACCCCTCCACATTATGGGCTACTCACCCCTCACCCCTCCACATTATGGGCTACTCACCCCTCACCCCTCACCCCTCACCCCTCACCCCTCCACATTATGGGCTACTCACCCCTCACCCCTCCACATTATGGGCTACTCACCCTCACCCCTCACCCCTCACCCCTCACCCCTCACCCCTCCACATTATGGGCTACTCACCCCTCACCCCTCACCCCTCACCCCTCACCCCTCACCCCTCACCCCTCACCCCTCACCCCTCACCCTCACCCCTCACCCCTCCACATTATGGGCTACTCACCCCTCACCCCTCCACATTATGGGCTACTCACCCCTCACCCTCACCCCTCCACATTATGGGCTACTCACCCCTCACCCCTCCACATTATGGGCTACTCACCCCTCACCCCTCACCCCTCCACATTATGGGCTACTCACCCCTTACCCCTCACCCCTCCACATTATGGGCTACTCACCCCTCACTCCTCACCCCTCCACATTATGGGCTACTCACCCCTCACCCCTCCACATTATGGGCTATTCACCCCACACCCTCCACAGTATGGGCTACTCACCCCTCACCCCTCCACAGTATGGGCTACTCACCCCTCACCCCTCACCCCTCACCCCTCCACATTATGGGCTACTCACCCCTCACCCCTCACCCCTCCACATTATGGGCTATTCACCCCTCACCCCTCCACATTATGGGCTACTCACCCCTCACCCCTCACCCCTCCACATTATGGGCTACTCACCCCTCACCCCTCCACATTATGGGCTACTCACCCCTCACCCTCACCCCTCCACTTTATGGGCTATTCACCCCTCACCCCTCCACATTATGGGCTACTCACCCCTCACCCCCTCACCCCTCCACATTATGGGCTACTCACCCCTCACCCCTCCACATTATGGGCTACTCACCCCTCACCCCTCACCCCCTCCACATTATGGGCTACTCACCCCTCACCCCTCCACATTATGGGCTACTCACCCCTCACCCCTCACCCCTCACCCCTCACCCCTCACCCCTCCACATTATGGGCTACTCACCCCTCACTCCTCACCCCTCCACATTATGGGCTACTCACCCCTCACCCCTCCACATTATGGGCTATTCACCCCTCACCCCTCCACATTATGGGCTACTCACCCCTCACCCCTCACCCCTCCACATTATGGGCTACTCACCCCTCACCCCTCCACATTATGGGCTACTCACCCCTCACCCCTCACCCCTCACCCCTCCACATTATGGGCTACTCACCCCTCACTCCTCACCCCTCCACATTATGGGCTACTCACCCCTCACCCCTCCACATTATGGGCTACTCACCCCTCACCCCTCCACATTATGGGCTACTCACCCCTCACCCCTCACCCCTCCACATTATGGGCTACTCACCCCTCACCCCTCCACATTATGGGCTACTCACCCCTCACCCCTCCACATTATGGGCTACTCACCCCTCACCCCTCCACATTATGGGCTACTCACCCCTCACCCCTCCACATTATGGGCTACTCACCCCTCACCCCTCACCCCTCACCCCTCCACATTATGGGCTACTCACCCCTCACCCCTCACCCCTCCACATTATGGGCTACTCACCCCTCACCCCTCCACATGTTAGTCTGACAGACAGGAAGTAGAGAACAGAAGAATGTTAGTCTGACAGACAGGAAGTAGAGAACAGAAGAATGTTAGTCTGACAGACAGGAAGTAGAGAACAGAAGAATGTTAGTCTGACAGACAGGAAGTAGAGAACATAATAATGTTAGTCTGACAGACAGGAAGTAGAGAACATAATAATGTCAGTCTGACAGACAGGAAGGAGAGAACAGAAGAATGTTAGTCTGACAGACAGGAAGTAGAATACAGAAGAATGTTAGTCTGACAGACAGGAAGTAGAGAACATAATAATGTTAGTCTGACAGACAAGAAGGAGAGAACAGAAGAATGTCAGTCTGACAGACAGGAAGTAGAGAACAGAAGAATGTTAGTCTGACAGACAGGAAGTAGAGAACAGAAGAATGTTAGTCTGACAGACAGGAAGTAGAGAACAGAATGATGTTTGTCTGAGAGACAGGAACGAGAGAACAGAATAATGTTAGTCTGACAGACAGGATTGGAGAGAACAGAAGGATGTTAGTCTGAGAGACAGGAAGTAGAGAACAGAAGAATGTTAGTCTGACAGACAGGAAGTAGAGAACAGAAGAATGTTAGTCTGACAGACAGGAAGTAGAGAACAGAAGAATGTTAGTCTGACAGACAGGAAGTAGAGAACAGAAGAATGTTAGTCTGACAGACAGGAAGTAGAGAACAGAAGAATGTTAGTCTGACAGACAGGAAGTAGAGAACAGAAGAATGTTGGGCTATTCACCCCTCACCCCTCCACATTATGGGCTACTCACCCCTCACCTCTCCACATTATGGGCTACTCACCCCTCACCCCTCACCCCTCCACATTATGGGCTACTCACCCCTCACCCCTCCACATTATGGGCTACTCACCCCTCACCCCTCCACATTATGGGCTATTCACCCCTCACCCCTCACCCCTCCACATTATGGGCTACTCACCCCTCATCCCTCCACATTATGGGCTACTCACCCCTCACCCCTCACCCCTCCACATTATGGGCTACTCACCCCTCACCCCTCACCCCTCCACATTATGGGCTATTCACCCCTCACCCCTCCACATTATGGGCTACTCACCCCTCCACAGTATGGGCTACTCACCCCTCACCCCTCACCCCTCACCCCTCCATATTATGGGCTACTCACCCCCTCACCCCTCACCTCTCCACATTATGGGCTACTCACCCCTCACCCCTCACCCCTCCACATTATGGGCTATTCACCCCTCACCCCTCCACATTATGGGCTACTCACCCCTCCACAGTATGGGCTACTCACCCCTCACCCCTCACCCCTCCACAGTATGGGCTACTCACCCCTCACCCCTCACCCCTCCATATTATGGGCTACTCACCCCTCACCCCTCACCCCTCCACAGTATGGGCTACTCACCCCTCACCCCTCACCCCCTCACCCCTCCACATTATGGGCTACTCACCCCTCACCCCTCACCCCTCCACATTATGGGCTACTCACCCCTCACTCCTCACCCCTCCACATTATGGGCTACTCACCCCTCACCCCTCACCCCTCCACATTATGGGCTACTCACCCCTCACCCCTCACCTCTCCACATTATGGGCTATTCACCCCTCACCCCTCCACATTATGGGCTACTCACCCCTCACACCTCACCCCTCCACATTATGGGCTATTCACCCCTCACCCCTCCACATTATGGGCTACTCACCCCTCATCCCTCCACATTATGGGCTACTCACCCCTCACCCCTCACCCCTCCACAGTATGGGCTACTCACCCCTCACCCCTCCACATTATGGGTTACTCACCCCTCACCCCTCCAAATTATGGGCTATTCACCCCTCACCCCTCCACATTATGGGCTACTGACCCCTCACCCCTCACCCCTCACCCCTCACCCCTCACCCCTCCACATTATGGGCTACTCACCCCTCACCCCTCCACATTATGGGCTACTCACCCCTCACCCCTCCACATTATGGGCTACTCACCCCTCACCCCTCCAAAGTCGTTGGCGAGTAGAGGAAATGCCTGATTGTTCATGTAACCACTGGAGCTCTGCTTGGTGTCGGGAATACACAGAGAGACCAGAGGGAGAGCAGGCAGACGGAGAAACAGATTTCAGAGGAGAGGAGAAGAGATGCCCGCCCAGTCAGTCCCAGTGCTCTCAGCTCAGCTATAGATTAATGACTGTACAGTTATAGTCAATCACTCAGTCTGGGTTCTGTATGGCTGAGAGTTATTTTTCGAAGGTAGAACTACGTCATCTGATGGTAAGATACAGTTGAGTGGATGGAAACATACTTAGATCCTGTAACGTTAGTTCACCCTCTCTCCAGGATGATATATTATGTTATTCTATACGTTTGGCAGTGTTATACAAACAAGTTATCAACAGGAAGTAAAAGCTGAACCAGCCCGTACTCTTTATCTGAACTCTCTCTCCATGCTTAGTTCAGTCCTTGGTTATGGCTTAGACTAGAGGAACGTGCCTGGTTGAACTTCTCTCTCTCTCTCTCTCTCTCTGTGGTGGCCACTAGGCTCTATGTCACCATTTAGTGGGCATCACAGTTACAAAAGCAACATTGTTACTCCGTCTCTTTGCTCATGACCTCATCACTGAGCCAGCACAGCACGGTAATGTCTTCCAGATGTGCTGCTGTGGAGCTCACCCTCACAGCTAGCTAGCTGGGAATCAGAGACCAAACCACTCACAGCTAGCTAGCTGGGAATCAGAGACCAAACCACTCACAGCTAGCTAGCTGGGAATCAGAGACCAAACCACTCACAGCTAGCTAGCTGGGAATCAGAGACCAAACCACTCACAGCTAGCTAGCTGGGAATCAGAGACCAAACCACTCACAGCTAGCTAGCTGGGAATCAGAGACCAAACACACACACACACACACACACACACACACACACACACACACACACACACACACACACACACACACACACACACACACACACACACACACACACACACACACACACACACACACACACACACACACACACACACACACACACACACACACACACACACACACACACACACACACACACACACACACACACACACACACACACACACACACACACACACACACACACACACACACACACAGGCACACACACACACACACACACACACACACACACACACAGGCACACACACACACACACACACACACACACACACACACACACACACACACACACACACACACACACAGGCACACACACACACACACACACACACACACACACACACACACACACACACACACAGGCACACACACACACACACACACACACACACACACACACACACACACACACACACACACACACACATGGGCACACACACAGTCACACACCCACAGACTTGTAAACGAATGCATGCGCCCACCCCCTAATAAACAGAGAGAGAGAAGCCCCCCCCTGATAAACAGAGAGAGAGAAGCCCCCCCCTGATAAACAGAGAGAGAGGCCCCCCTAATAAACAGAGAGAGAGAAGCCCCCCAATAAACAGAGAGAGAGCCCCCCTAATAAACAGAGAGAGAGCCCCCCCAATAAACAGAGAGAGAGAAGCCCCCCTAATAAACAGAGAGAGAGAAGCCCCCCAATAAACAGAGAGAAGCCCCCTAATAAACAGAGAGAGAAGCCCCCTAATAAACAGAGAGAGAGAAGCCCCCCAATAAACAGAGAGAGAGAAGCCCCCTAATAAACAGAGAGAGAGACGCCCCTAATAAACAGAGAGAAGCCCCCTAATAAACATAGTAAGAGAAGCCCCCACCCCCCAATAAACAGAGAGAGAGAAGCCCCCCTAATAAACAGAAAGAGAAGCCCCCCAATAAACAGAGAGAGAGAAGCCCCCCTAATAAACAGAGAGAGAGAAACCCCCCAGTAAACAGAGAGAGAGAAGCTCCCCCTAATAAACAGAGAGAGAGAAGCCCCCCCAATAAACAGAGAGAGAAAGCCCCCCAATAAACAGAGAGAGAGAGAAGAAGCCCCCCTAATAAACAGAGAGAGAGAAGCCCCCTAATAAACAGAGAGAGAGAAGCCCCCTAATAAACAGAGAGAAGCCTCCCCCAATAAACAGAGAGAGAAGCCCCCTAATAAACAGAGAGAGAGAAGCCCCCTAATAAACAGAGAGAGAGAAGCCCCCCAAATAAACAGAGAGAGAGAAGCCCCCCCAATAAACAGAGAGAGAAAGCCCCCAATAAACAGAGAGAGAGAAGCCCCCTAATAAACAGAGAGAGAAGCCCCCCTTAATAAACAGAGAGAGAGAAGCCCCCCTTATAAACAGAGAGAGAAGCCCCCCCCTGATAAACAGAGAGAGAGAAGCCCCCCTGATAAACAGAGAGAGAGAAGCCCCCTAATAAACAGAGAGAGAAGCCCCCAATAAACAGAGAGAGAGCCCCCCTAATAAACAGAGAGAGAGAAGCCCCTCCAATAAACAGAGAGAGAGAAGCCCCCTAATAAACAGAGAGAGAGAAGCCCCCAATAAACAGAGAGAGAGAAGCCCCCCTAATAAACAGAGAGAGAGAAGCCCCCCTAATAAACAGAGAGAGAGCCCCCCAATAAACAGAGAGAGAGAAGCCCCCAATAAACAGAGAGAGAGAAGCCCCCTAATAAACAGAGAGAGAGAAGCCCCCTTAATAAACAGAAGAGAAGCCCCCCTTATAAACAGAGAGAGAAGCCCCCCTGATAAACAGAGAGAGAGAAGCCCCCTAATAAACAGAGAGAGAGCCCCCAATAAACAGAGAGAAGAAGCCCCCCAATAAACAGAGAGAGAGAGAAGCCCCCCAATAAACAGAGAGAGAGAAGCCCCCAATAAACAGAGAGAGAGAAGCCCCCTAATAAACAGAGAGAGAGAAGCCCCCCAATAAACAGAGAGAGAGAAGCCCCCTAATAAACAGAGAGAGAGAAGCCCCCTAATAAACAGAGAGAGAGAAGCCCCCCAATAAACAGAGAGAGAGAAGCCCCCCTAATAAACAGAGAGAGAGAAGCCCCCTAATAAACAGAGAGAGAAAGCCCCCCCTAATAAACAGAGTAAGAGAAGCCCCCCCAATAAACAGAGAGAGAGAAGCCCCCCTAATAAACAGAAAGAGAAGCCCCCCCAATAAACAGAGAGAGAGAAGCCCCCCAATAAACAGAGAGAGAGAACCCCCCCAGTAAACAGAGAGAGAGACGCCCCCCTAATAAACAGAGAGAGAGAAGCCCCCCAATAAACAGAGAGAGAGAAGAACCCCCCCTAATAAACAGAGAGAGAGAAGCCCCCCAATAAACAGAGAGAGAGAAACCCCCCAGTAAACAGAGAGAGAGAAGCCCCCCAATAAACAGAGGGAGAGAAGCCCCCCAATAAACAGAGAGAGAGAAGCCCCCCCCAATAAACAGAGAGAGAGAAGAAGCCCCCCCCTAATAAACAGAGAGAGAGAAGCCCCCCCTAATAAACAGAGAGAGAGAAGCCCCCTAATAAACAGAGAGAAGCCCCCCCCCAATAAACAGAGAGAGAAGCCCCCCCCTAATAAACAGAGAGAGAGAAGCCCCCCTAATAAACAGAGAGAGAGAAGCCCCCCCGTAATAAACAGAGAGAGAGAAGCCCCCCAATAAACAGAGAGAGAAACCCCCCCAATAAACAGAGAGAGAGAAGCCCCCTAATAAACAGAGAGAGAGAAGCCCCCCTAATAAACAGAGAGAGAGAAGCCCCCCTAATAAACAGAGAGAGAGCCCCCCTAATAAACAGAGAGAGAAGCCCCCCTAATAAACAGAGAGAGAGAAGCCCCCCAATAAACAGAGAGAGAGAAGCCCCCCAATAAACAGAGAGAGCCCCCAATAAACAGAGAGAGAGAAGCCCCCAATAAACAGAGAGAGAGAAGCCCCCAATAAACAGAGAGAGAGAAGCCCCCCAATAAACAGAGAGAGAAGCCCCCCAATAAACAGAGAGAGGAAGCCCCCAATAAACAGAGAGAGAGAAGCCCCCCCCTAATAAACAGAGAGAGAAGCCCCCCCAATAAACAGAGAGAGAGCCCCCCCAATAAACAGAGAGAGAGAAGCCCCCTAATAAACAGAGAGAGAGAAGCCCCCCCTAATAAACAGAGAGAGAAGCCCCCCCTAATAAACAGAGAGAGAGAAGCCCCCTAATAAACAGAGAGAGAGAAGCCCCCCTAATAAACAGAGAGAGAGAAGCCCCCCCCTAATAAACAGAGAGAGAGAAGCCCCCCTAATAAACAGAGAGAGAGAAGCCCCCCTAATAAACAGAGAGAGAAGCCCCCTAATAAACAGAGAGAGAGAAGCCCCCTAATAAACAGAGAGAGAGAAGCCCCCCTAATAAACAGAGAGAGAGAAGCCCCCTAATAAACAGAGAGAGAAGCCCCCCTAATAAACAGAGAGAAGCCCCCTAATAAACAGAGAGAGAAGCCCCCTAATAAACAGAGAGAGAAGCCCCCCTAATAAACAGAGAGAGAGAAGCCCCCTAATAAACAGAGAGAGAGAAGCCCCCCTAATAAACAGAGAGAGAGAAGCCCCCCTAATAAACAGAGAGAGAAGCCCCCCTAATAAACAGAGAGAGAGAAGCCCCCCTAATAAACAGAGAGAGAGAGAAGCCCCTCCCCTAATAAACAGAGAGAGAGAAGCCCCCCAATAAACAGAGAGAGAGAAGCCCCCTAATAAACAGAGAGAGAGAAGCCCCCCTAATAAACAGAGAGAGAGAAGCCCCCCCTAATAAACAGAGAGAGAGAAGCCCCCCTAATAAACAGAGAGAGAGAAGCCCCCCCTAATAAACAGAGAGAGAGAAGCCCCCCTAATAAACAGAGAGAGAGAAGCCCCCCTAATAAACAGAGAGAGAGAAGCCCCCCAATAAACAGAGAGAGAGAAGCCCCCTAATAAACAGAGAGAGAAGCCCCCCTAATAAACAGAGAGAGAGAAGCCCCCCCTAATAAACAGAGAGAAGCCCCCCAATAAACAGAGAGAGAGAAGCCCCCCCAATAAACAGAGAGAGAGAAGCCCCCAATAAACAGAGAGAGAGAAGCCCCCCCAATAAACAGAGAGAGAGAAGCCCCCTTAATAAACAGAGAGAGAGAAGCCCCCCTAATAAACAGAGAGAGAAAGCCCCCTAATAAACAGAGAGAGAGAAGCCCCCTAATAAACAGAGAGAGAGAAGCCCCCAATAAACAGAGAGAGAAGCCCCCAATAAACAGAGAGAGAAGCCCCCCAATAAACAGAGAGCCCCCATAAACAGAAACAGAGAAGCCCCCCTAATAAACAGAGAGCCCCAGAGAAGCCCCCCTAATAAACAGAGAGAGCCCCCAATAAACAGAGAAGCCCCCCTAATAAACAGAGAAGAGAAGCCCCCCTAATAAACAGAGAGAGAGAAGCCCCCTAATAAACAGAGAAAAGCCCCCTAATAAACAGAGAGAGAGAAGCCCCCCAATAAACAGAGAGAGAAGCCCCCTAATAAACAGAGAGAGAGAAGCCCCCCAATAAACAGAGAGAGAGAAGCCCCCCAATAAACAGAGAGAAGCCCCCAGTAAACAGAGAGAAAGCTCCCCCTAATAAACAGAGAGAGAGAAGCCCCCCAATAAACAGAGAGAGAGAAGCCCCCTAATAAACAGAGAGAAAGCCCCCCCAATAAACAGAGAAAGCCCCCAGTAAACAGAGAAAAAGCCCCCAATAAACAGAGAGAGAGAAGCCCCCAATAAACAGAGAGAAAGCCCCCCAATAAACAGAGAGAGAGAAGCCCCCCTAATAAACAGAGAGAGAGAAGCCCCCTAATAAACAGAGAGAGAGAAGCCCCCTAATAAACAGAGAAGCCCCCCAATAAACAGAGAGAGAAGCCCCCTAATAAACAGAGAGAGAGAAGCCCCCTAATAAACAGAGAGAGAGAAGCCCCCCAGTAATAAACAGAGAGAGAGAAGCCCCCCAATAAACAGAGAGAGAGAAGCCCCCCAATAAACAGAGAGAGAGAAGCCCCCTAATAAACAGAGAGAGAGAAGCCCCCCTTAATAAACAGAGAGGAGAAGCCCCCCTTATAAACAGAGAGAAAGCCCCCCCAATAAACAGAGAGAGAGAAGCCCCCCTAATAAACAGAGAGAGAGAAGCCCCCAATAAACAGAGAGAGAGCCCCCCAATAAACAGAGAGAGAGAAGCCCCCCCCCAATAAACAGAGAGAGAGAAGCCGCCCCCCAACCAATAAACAGAGAGAGAAAAGCCCCCCAATAAACAGAGAGAGAGAAGCCCCCGTAATAAACAGAGAGAGAGAACCCCCATAAACAGAGAGAGAGAAACCCCCCCCACAATAAACAGAGAGAGAGAAGCCCCCCTAATAAACAGAGAGATAGAAGCCCCCCCCTATTAAAATGAGAGAGAAGCCCCCCCCCCTAATAAACAGAGAGAAGCCCCCTAATAAACAGAGAGCCCCCCTAATAAACAGAGAGAAAGCCCCCCTAATAAACAGAGAGAGAAGAGCCCCCCTAATAAACAGAGAGAGAGAAGCCCCCTAATAAACAGAGAGAGAGAAGCCCCCTAATAAACAGAAAGCCCCCCAATAAACAGAGAGAGAAGCCCCCTAATAAACAGAGTGAGAGAAGCCCCCCTATTAAACAGAGAGAGAGAAGCCCCCTAATACACAGAGAGAGAAGCCCCCTAATAAACAGAGAGAGAGAAGCCCCCTAATAAACAGAGAAAGAAGCCCCCTAATACACAGAGAGAGAGAAGCCCCCTAATAAACAGAGAGAGAAGCCCCCTAATACACAGAGAGAAAGCCCCCTAATAAACAGAGAGAGAAGCCCCCTAATAAACAGAGAGGAGAAGCCCCCTAATAAACAGAGAGAGAGAAGCCCCCTAATAAACAGAGAGAGAGAAGCCCCCTAATAAACAGAGAGAGAAGCCCCCCTAATAAACAGAGAGAAGAAGCCCCCCTAATAAACAGAGAGAGAAGCCCCCCTAATAAACAGAGAGAGAAGCCCCCCTAATAAACAGAGGAGAAGCCCCCCAATAAACAGAGAGAGAGAAGCCCCCCAATAAACAGAGAGAGAGAAGCCCCCCAAATAAACAGAGAGAGAAGCCCCCCAATAAACAGAGAGAGAGAAGCCCCCCAATAAACAGAGAGAGAGAAGCCCCCCCCCTAATAAACAGAGAGCCCCCTAATAAACAGAGAAAAGCCCCCCTAATAAACAGAGAGAGAGCCCCCTAATAAACAGAGAGAGAAGCCCCCTAATAAACAGAGAGAGAAGCCCCCCTAATAAACAGAGAGAGAGAAGCCCCCTAATAAACAGAGAGAGGAAGCCCCCCTAATAAACAGAAGAGAGAAGCCCCCTAATAAACAGAGAGAGAAGCCCCCCTAATAAACAGAGAGAAGAACCCCCCTAATAAACAGAGAGAGAGAAGCCCCCTAATAAACAGAGAGAGCCCCCCTAATAAACAGAGAGAGAGAAGCCCCCCCTAATAAACAGAAGAGAAGCCCCCTAATAAACAGAAGAAGCCCCCTAATAAACAGAGAGAGAAGCCCCCCTAATAAACAGAGAGAGAAGCCCCCCTAATAAACAGAGAGAGAGAAGCCCCCCTAATAAACAGAGAGAGAGAAGCCCCCCTAATAAACAGAGAGAGAAGCCCCCCTAATAAACAGAGAGAGAGAAGCCCCCCTAATAAACAGAGAGAGAGAAGCCCCCCTAATAAACAGAAGAGAAGCCCCCCTAATAAACAGAGAGAGAGAAGCCCCCCTAATAAACAGACGAGAGAAGCCCCCCTAATAAACAGAGAGAGAAGCCCCCCCTAATAAACAGAGAGAGAAGCCCCCCTAATAAACAGACAGAGAGAAGCCCCCCTAATAAACAGAGAGAGCCCCCCTAATAAACAGAGAGAGAGAAGCC
>NC_059200.1:13600922-13680922 GCF_020615455.1 Coregonus clupeaformis | reverse complement strand
AGAGAGAGAGAGAGAGAGAGAGAGAGAGAGAGAGAGAGACAGAGAGGGTTAGATCTCCCCACATGACTACAAGCAGCTGCATCTTTAATAGGAAACCATAAATTACCCAAAATACCCCTGGGACAACCTTGAAACCCACTACTGGTCATAATATACAGTGGGGGAAAAAAGTATTTAGTCAGCCACCAATTGTGCAAGTTCTCCCACTTAAAAAGATGATAGAGGCCTGTAATTTTCATCATAGGTACACGTCAACTATGACAGACAAATTGAGGAAAAAAAATCCAGAAAATCACATTGTAGGATTTTTTATGAATTTATTTGCAAATTATGGTGGAAAATAAGTATTTGGTCACCTACAAACAAGCAAGATTTCTGGCTCTCACAGACCTGTAACTTCTTCTTTAAGAGGCTCCTCTGTCCTCCACTCGTTACCTGTATTAATGGCACCTGTTTGAACTTGTTATCAGTATAAAAGACACCTGTCCACAACCTCAAACAGTCACACTCCAAACTCCACTATGGCCAAGACCAAAGAGCTGTCAAAGGACACCAGAAACAAAATTATAGACCTGCACCAGGCTGGGAAGACTGAATCTGCAATAGGTAAGCAGCTTGGTTTGAAGAAATCAACTGTGGGAGCAATTATTAGGAAATGGAAGACATACAAGACCACTGATAATCTCCCTCGATCTGGGGGCTCCACGCAAGATCTCACCCCGTGGGGTCAAAATGATCACAAGAACAGTGAGCAAAAATCCCAGAACCACACGGGGGGACCTAGTGAATGACCTGCAGAGAGCTGGGACCAAAGTAACAAAGCCTACCATCAGTAACACACTACGCCGCCAGGGACTCAAATCCTGCAGTGCCAGACGTGTCACCCTGCTTAAGCCAGTACATGTCCAGGCCCGTCTGAAGTTTGCTAGAGTGCATTTGGATGATCCAGAAGAGGATTGGGAGAATGTCATATGGTAAGATGAAACCAAAATATAACTTTTTGGTAAAAACTCAACTCGTCGTGTTTGGAGGACAAAGAATGCTGAGTTGCATCCAAAGAACACCATACCTACTGTGAAGCATGGGGGTGGAAACATCATGCTTTGGGGCTGTTTTTCTGCAAAGGGACCAGGACGACTGATCTGTGTAAAGGAAAGAATGAATGGGGCCATGTATCGTGAGATTTTGAGTGAAAACCTCCTTCCATCAGCAAGGGCATTGAAGATGAAACGTGGCTGGGTCTTTCAGCATGACAATGATCCCAAACACACCGCCCGGGCAACGAAGGAGGGGCTTCGTAAGAAGCATTTCAAGGTCCTGGAGTGACCTAGCCAGTCTCCAGATCTCAACCCCATAGAAAATCTTTGAGGGAGTTGAAAGTCCGTGTTGACCAGCGACAGCCCCAAAACATCACTGCTCTAGAGGAGATCTGCATGGAGGAATGGGCCAAAATACCAGCAACAGTGTGTGAAAACCTTGTGAAGACTTACAGAAAACGTTTGACCTGTGTCATTGCCAACAAAGGGTATATAACAAAGTATTGAGAAACTTTTTTTATTGACCAAATACTTATTTTCCACCATAATTTGCAAATAAATTTATAAAAAATCCTACAATGTGATTTTCTGGAGAAAAAAAATCTCATTTTGTCTGTCATAGTTGACGTGTACCTATGATGAAAATTACAGGCCTCTCTCATCTTTTTAAGTGGGAGAACTTGCACAATTGGTGGCTGACTAAATACTTTTTTTCCCCACTGTAGATCAGTCACATAGTGTGTGTAAACTATTTCATAGCTTATCATTCAGTAGAGAATATTGAGCTGGATCATAACTGCGTCCCAAATGGCACCCTATGGGCCCTGGTCTAAAGTAGTGCACTATGTAGGGAATAGGGTGCCATTCTCTGGTCTAAAGTAGTGCACTATATAGGGAATAGGGTGCTATTCTCTGGTCTAAAGTAGTGCACTATATAGGGAATATGGTGCCATTCTCTGGTCTAAAGTAGTGCACTATATAGGGAATAGGGTGCTATTCTCTGGTCTAAAGTAGTGCACTATATAGGGAATAGGGTGCTATTCTCTGGTCTAAAGTAGTGCACTATATAGGGAATAGGGTGCCATTCTCTGGTCTAAAGTAGTGCACTATATAGGGAATAGGGTGCCATTCTCTGGTCTAAAGTAGTGCACTATATAGGGAATAGGGTGCCATTCTCTGGTCTAAAGTAGTGCACTATATAGGGAATAGGGTGCCATTCTCTGGTCTAAAGTAGTGCACTATGTAGGGAATAGGGTGCCATTCTCTGGTCTAAAGTAGTGCACTATATAGGGAATAGGGTGCCATTCTCTGGTCTAAAGTAGTGCACTATATAGGGAATAGGGTCCCATTCTCTGGTCTAAAGTAGTGCACTATATAGGGAATAGGGTGCCATTCTCTGGTCTAAAGTAGTGCACTATATAGGGAATAGGGTGCCATTCTCTGGTCTAAAGTAGTGCACTATATAGGGAATAGGATGCCATTCTCTGGTCTAAAGTAGTGCACTATATAGGGAATAGGGTCCCATTCTCTGGTCTAAAGTAGTGCACTATATAGGGAATAGGGTCCCATTCTCTGGTCTAAAGTAGTGCACTATATAGGGAATAGGGTGCCATTCTCTGGTCTAAAGTAGTGCACTATATAGGGAATAGGGTGCCATTCTCTGGTCTAAAGTAGTGCACTATATAGGGAATAGGGTGCCATTCTCTGGTCTAAAGTAGTGCACTATATAGGGAATAGGGTCCCATTCTCTGGTCTAAAGTAGTGCACTATATAGGGAATAGGGTGCCATTCTCTGGTCTAAAGTAGTGCACTATATAGGGAATAGGGTGCCATTCTCTGGTCTAAAGTAGTGCACTATATAGGGAATATGGTGCCATTCTCTGGTCTAAAGTAGTGCACTATATAGGGAATAGGGTCCCATTCTCTGGTCTAAAGTAGTGCACTATATAGGGAATAGGGTGCCATTCTCTGGTCTAAAGTAGTGCACTATATAGGGAATAGGGTGCCATTCTCTGGTCTAAAGTAGTGCACTATATAGGGAATAGGGTGCCATTCTCTGGTCTAAAGTAGTGCACTATATAGGGAATAGGGTGCCATTCTCTGGTCTAAAGTAGTGCACTATATAGGGAATAGGGTGCCATTCTCTGGTCAAAGTAGTGCACTATATAGGGAATAGGGTGCCATTCTCTGGTCTAAAGTAGTGCACTATATAGGGAATAGGGTGCCATTCTCTGGTCTAAAGTAGTGCACTATATAGGGAATAGGGTGCCATTCTCTGGTCTAAAGTAGTGCACTATATAGGGAATAGGGTGCCATTCTCTGGTCTAAAGTAGTGCACTATATAGGGAATAGGGTCCCATTCTCTGGTCTAAAGTAGTGCACTATATAGGGAATAGGGTCCCATTCTCTGGTCTAAAGTAGTGCACTATATAGGGAATAGGTGCCATTCTCTGGTCTAAAGTAGTGCACTATATAGGGAATAGGGTGCCATTCTCTGGTCTAAAGTAGTGCACTATATAGGGAATAGGGTGCCATTCTCTGGTCTAAAGTAGTGCACTATATAGGGAATAGGGTGCCATTCTCCGGTCTAAAGTAGTGCACTATATAGGGAATAGGGTGCCATTCTCTGGTCTAAAGTAGTGCACTATATAGGGAATAGGGTCCCATTCTCTGGTCTAATGTAGTGCACTATATAGGGAATAGGGTGCCATTCTCTGGTCTAAAGTAGTGCACTATATAGGGAATAGGGTGCCATTCTCTGGTCTAAAGTAGTGCACTATATAGGGAATAGGGTGCCATTCTCTGGTCTAAAGTAGTGCACTATATAGGGAATAGGGTCCCATTCTCTGGTCTAAAGTAGTGCACTATATAGGGAATAGGGTGCCATTCTCTGGTCTAAAGTAGTGCACTATATAGGAATAGGGTGCCATTCTCTGGTCTAAAGTAGTGCACTATATAGGGAATAGGGTGCCATTCTCTGGTCTAAAGTAGTGCACTATATAGGGAATAGGGTGCCATTCTCTGGTCTAAAGTAGTGCACTATATAGGGAATAGGGTCCCATTCTCTGGTCAAAAGTAGTGCACTATATAGGGAATAGGGTGCCATTCTCTGGTCTAAAGTAGTGCACTATATAGGGAATAGGGTCCCATTCTCTGGTCTAAAGTAGTGCACTATATAGGGAATAGGGTGCCATTCTCTGGTCTAAAGTAGTGCACTATATAGGGAATAGGGTCCCATTCTCTGGTCTAAAGTAGTGCACTATATAGGGAATAGGGTGCCATTCTCTGGTCTAAAGTAGTGCACTATATAGGGAATAGGGTGCCATTCTCTGGTCTAAAGTAGTGCACTATATAGGGAATAGGGTGCCATTCTCTGGTCTAAAGTAGTGCACTATATAGGGAATAGGGTCCCATTCTCTGGTCTAAAGTAGTGCACTATATAGGGAATAGGGTCCCATTCTCTGGTCTAAAGTAGTGCACTATATAGGGAATAGGGTGCCATTCTCTGGTCTAAAGTAGTGCACTATATAGGGAATAGGGTGCCATTCTCTGGTCTAAAGTAGTGCACTATATAGGGAATAGGGTGCCATTCTCTGGTCTAAAGTAGTGCACTATATAGGGAATAGGGTGCCATTCTCCGGTCTAAAGTAGTGCACTATATAGGGAATAGGGTGCCATTCTCTGGTCTAAATAGTGCACTATATAGGGAATAGGGTCCCATTCTCTGGTCTAATGTAGTGCACTATATAGGGAATAGGGTGCCATTCTCTGGTCTAAAGTAGTGCACTATATAGGGAATAGGGTGCCATTCTCTGGTCTAAAGTAGTGCACTATATAGGAATAGGGTGCCATTCTCTGGTCTAAAGTAGTGCACTATATAGGGAATAGGGTCCCATTCTCTGGTCTAAAGTAGTGCACTATATAGGGAATAGGGTGCCATTCTCTGGTCTAAAGTAGTGCACTATATAGGGAATAGGGTGCCATTCTCTGGTCTAAAGTAGTGCACTATATAGGGAATAGGGTGCCATTCTCTGGTCTAAAGTAGTGCACTATATAGGGAATAGGGTGCCATTCTCTGGTCTAAAGTAGTGCACTATATAGGGAATAGGGTCCCATTCTCTGGTCAAAAGTAGTGCACTATATAGGGAATAGGGTGCCATTCTCTGGTCTAAAGTAGTGCACTATATAGGGAATAGGGTCCCATTCTCTGGTCTAAAGTAGTGCACTATATAGGGAATAGGGTGCCATTCTCTGGTCTAAAGTAGTGCACTATATAGGGAATAGGGTCCCATTCTCTGGTCTAAAGTAGTGCACTATATAGGGAATAGGGTCCCATTCTCTGGTCTAAAGTAGTGCACTATATAGGGAATAGGGTCCCATTCTCTGGTCAAAAGTAGTGCACTGTGTAGGGAATAGGGTGCCATTCTCTGGTCTAAAGTAGTGCACTATATAGGGAATAGGGTCCCATTCTCTGGTCAAAAGTAGTGCACTGTGTAGGGAATAGGGTGCCATTCTCTGGTCTAAAGTAGTGCACTGTGTAGGGAATAGGTGCCATTCTCTGGTCTAAAGTAGTGCACTATATAGGGAATAGGGTCCCATTCTCTGGTCAAAAGTAGTGCACTGTGTAGGGAATAGGGTGCCATTCTCTGGTCTAAAGTAGTGCACTATATAGGGAATAGGGTCCCATTCTCTGGTCAAAAGTAGTGCACTATGTAGGGAATAGGGTCCCATTCTCTGGTCTAAAGTAGTGCACTATATAGGGAATAGGGTCCCATTCTCTGGTCAAAAGTAGTGCACTGTGTAGGGAATAGGGTGCCATTCTCTGGTCTAAAGTAGTGCACTATATAGGGAATAGGGTCCCATTCTCTGGTCAAAAGTAGTGCACTGTGTAGGGAATAGGGTGCCATTCTCTGGTCTAAAGTAGTGCACTGTGTAGGGAATAGGGTGCCATTCTCTGGTCTAAAGTAGTGCACTATATAGGGAATAGGGTCCCATTCTCTGGTCAAAAGTAGTGCACTGTGTAGGGAATAGGGTGCCATTCTCTGGTCTAAAGTAGTGCACTATATAGGGAATAGGGTCCCATTCTCTGGTCAAAAGTAGTGCACTATGTAGGGAATAGGGTCCCATTCTCTGGTCAAAAGTAGTGCACTATATAGGGAATAGGGTCCCATTCTCTGGTCAAAAGTAGTGCACTGTGTAGGGAATAGGGTGCCATTCTCTGGTCTAAAGTAGTGCACTATATAGGGAATAGGGTCCCATTCTCTGGTCAAAAGTAGTGCACTATGTAGGGAATAGGGTGCCATTTGGGACTCATCCATAATGCCAAGACAAGACTGGTGTGTATAAATCATGATCCTATTCTTTGGATCGCTCCTTCACACAACGTTACAGCATTACACAATGGGACATACTGCATATGGTAGAGAGCGGTTAGAGCTGGGTTTATCACAATGGGACATACTGCATATGGTAGAGAGCGGTTAGAGCTGGGTTTATCACAATGGGACATACTGCATATGGTAGAGAGCGGTTAAAGCTGGGTTTATCACAATGGGACATACTGCATATGGTAGAGAGCGGTTAGAGCTGGGTTTATCACAATGGGACATACTGCATATGGTAGAGAGCGGTTAGAGCTGGGTTTATCACAATGGGACATACTGCATATGGTAGAGAGCGGTTAAAGCTGGGTTTATCACAATGGGACATACTGCATATGGTAGAGAGCGGTTAGAGCTGGGTTTATCACAATGGGACATACTGCATATGGTAGAGAGCGGTTAGAGCTGGGTTTATGTGAACACACAATGGGACATACTGCATATGGTAGAGAGCGGTTAGAGCTGGGTTTATCACAATGGGACATACTGCATATGGTAGAGAGCGGTTAGAGCTGGGTTTATCACAATGGGACATACTGCATATGGTAGAGAGCGGTTAGAGCTGGGTTTATCACAATGGGACATACTGCATATGGTAGAGAGCGGTTAGAGCTGGGTTTATGTGAACACACAGGAACGATAGAACACACTGGTTAAATCTTGTTCTAGAATGCACCCCAAATGGCACCCTGATCCTGATACAGTGCATCGGGGCTTTGGTGAAAAGTAGTGCACCACATAGGAAAAAATTTACCATTTGGGACGCAAACCTTGTGCTCCTACAGTGCTGAGGGGAGTTAGTAATTATTGGCAGCATTACCAAGAGCAGGTCTGTTGAGGAACAACTAAAAGAGTGAAACATCGCTCACCACCAAACCTGCAGGAGGGTGTAGTGAATGACCTATGCTCCCCAAAGAACAAAGGGGTTTAAGTCAAGTCAAAGTGATCGTTACCAATATAAGGATATTGATAATATAGCAACATGTGGTATCCATGTGTACAATAGTGAGTAGTATCCCTGTGTGCAATGAGCCCTGGTTTCTCCTGTATGTTAATGATCCCTGGTTTCTCCTGTATGTTAATTAACCCTGGCTTCTCCTGTATGTTAATGAACTCTGGCTTCTCCTGTATGTTAATGATCCTTAACATCTCCTGTATCTTAATGATCCCTGGCTTCTCCTGTATGTTAATGAACACTGGCTTCTCCTGTATGTTAATGAATACTGGCTTCTCCTGTATGTTAATGATTTCTGGCTTCTCCTGTATGTTAATGAACTCTGGCTTCTCCTGTATATTAATGTTCCTTAACATCTCCTGTATCTTAATGAGCCCTGGCTTCTCCTGTATCTTAATGATCCCTGGCTTCTCCTGTATGTTAATGAACACTGGCTTCTCCTGTATGTTAATGAATACTGGCTTCTCCTGTATGTTAATGAACTCTGGCTTCTCCTGTATGTTAATGATCACTGGCTTCTCCTGTATGTTAATGATTCCTGGCTTCTCCTGTATGTTAATGAACTCTGGCTTCTCCTGTATGTTAATGAACTCTGGCTTCTCCTGTATATTAATGTTCCTTAAATCTCCTGTATCTTAATGATCCCTGGCTTCTCCTGTATGTTAATGATCCCTGGCTTCTCCTGTATGTTAATGAACCCTGGCTTCTCCTGTATGTTAATGATCACTGGCATCTCCTGTATGTTAATGATCCCAGGCTTCTCCTGGATGATCATGAGCCCTGGTTTCTCCTGTATGTTAATGAACCCTGGCTTCTCCTGTATGTTAATGAACCCTGGCTTCTCCTGTATGTTAATGAACCCTGGCTTCTCCTGTATGTTAATGAGACCTGGCTTCTCCTGTAAGAGGGCCTACAGCAGCACCTAGATCTTCTGCACAGATTCTGTCAGACCTGGGCCCTGAGAGTAAATCTCAGTAAGACAAAAATAATGATATTACAAAAAAAGGTCCAGTTATACACAAATACAAATACAAATTCCATCTAGACACCGTTGCCCTAGAGCACACAAAAAAGGTACACAGGTAACTTCCACAAAGCTGTGAACGATCTGAGAGACAAGGCAAGAAAGGCCATCAAATGGAACATAACATTTGACATACCAACATACCAAATACTTGAATCAGTTATAGAACCCATTGCCCTTTATGGTTGTGAGGTCTGGGGTCCGCTCACCAACCAAGAATTCACAAAATGGAACAAACACCAAATTGAGACTCTGCATGCAGAATTCTGCAAAAACATCCTCTGTGTACAACGTAAAACACCAAATAATGCATGCAGAGCAGAATTAGGCCGATACCCGCTAATTATCAAAATCCAGAAAAGAGCCGTTAAATTCTATAACCACTTAAAAGGAAGTGATTCCCAAACCTTCCATAACAAAGCCATCACCTACAGAGATATGAACCTGGAGAAGAGTCCCCTAAGCAAGCTGGTCCTGGGGCTCTGTTCACAAACACAAACAGACCCCACAGAGCCCCAGGGCAGCAACACAATTAGACCCAACCAAATCATGAGAAAACAAAAAGAGAATTACTTGACACATTAGAAAGAATTAACAAAAAAACTGAGCAAACTAGAATGCTATTTGGTTTTAAACAGAGAGTACACAGTGGCAGAATACCTGACCACTGTGACTGACCCAAACTTAAGGAAAGCTTTGATTATGTACAGACTCAGTGAGCATAGCCTTGCTATTGAGAAAGGCCGCCGTAGGCAGACCTGGCTCTCAAGAGAAGACAGGCTATATGCACACTGCCCACAAAATGAGGTGGAAACTGAGCTGCACTTCCTAACCTCCTGCCAAATGTATGACCATATTAAAGACACATATTTCCCTCAAATTACAGAGATCCACAAAGAATTTGAACACAAACCCAATATTGAAAAACTCCCTTATCTACTGGGTGAAATACCACAGTGTGCCATCACAGCAGCAATATTTGTGACCCGTTGCCACAAGAAAAGAGCAACCAGTGAAGAACAAACACCATTGTAAATACAACCCATATTTATATTTATTTATTTTCCCATTTGTACTTTAACTATTTGCACATTGTTACAACACTGTATATAGACATACTATGACATTTGAAATGTCTTTATTCTTTTGAAACTTCTGAGTGTAATGTTTACTGTTAATATTTATTGTTGATTTCACTTTTGTTTACTATCTATTTCACTTGCTTTGGCAATGTTAACACACGTTTCCCATGACAATAAAGCCCTTTCAATTGAATTGAATTGAATTGAATTGAGAAAGAGAGAGAGAGGGGGGGAGAGCGAGAAAGAGGGAGAGAGAGAGATAGAGAGAGAGGGGGAGAGAGAGAGAGTGGAGGAGAGGGAGAGAGAGAGAGAGAAAGAGGGGGAGAGAGAGGGAGAGGGGAGCGAGAGAGAGGGGGAGAGAGAGGAGAGAGAGAGAGATGGGAGAGGGAGAGAGAGAGAGGGGGGAGAGAGAGGGGGAGAGAGAGAGGGGGGAGAGAGAGGGGAGAGAGCGAGAGAGAGGGGGATTGGGAGAGGGGGAGAGAGAGAGGAGAGAGAGAGAGAGGGAGAGAGAGAGAGGGTGAGAGAGAGGGTGAGAGAGATAGAGAGAGGGGGAGAGGGAGAGAGAGAGAGAGAGAGAGAGAGGGAAGGGAGAGAGAGAGAGAGAGAGAAGAGAGACAGAAGGGGAGAGAGAGCGAGAGGTGAAAAGGGTCCGCCAAAGCCTGTCTCCTGCTTCATTCTATAGCTAAGTATCATTTTTGTCTTTATCTGTCTCTTGCTAGCTAGGGCCATCTACTTTAAGGGCTGTCTGTCTTCGTAGCTGGCCTACTTGGTGTGTGAACTGCAGGTTAGTGTTTTTCGTCAGTAACCTTGTCCTGAAGGCAGCTTTGCATAGAGGTGAAACGAAGACCGTTCTGCCGAGCTGTTCTGCCGAGTTGTTCTGCCGAGTTGTTCTGCCGAGATTTTCTGCCGAGTTGTTCTGCCGAGTTGTTCTGCCAAGTTGTTCTGCCGAGCTGTTCTGCCGAGTTGTTCTGCCAAGATTTTCTGCCGAGTTGTTCTGCCAAGATGTTCTGCCGAGTTGTTCTGCCGAGTTGTTCTGCTGAGTTGTTCTGCCAAGTTGTTCTGCCAAGTTGTTCTGCGGAGTTGTTCTGCTGAGTTGTTCTGCTGAGTTGTTCTGCTGAGTTGTTCTGCTGAGTTGTCGGCTTTACATATGCTCCCAACCCCTTGTCTAAACCCTTCTAATTTAGTGTACCCTGCGCGCACAACCCATGTGGAATTCTGTGTATCTGGCAGCGTTTGGAACTGCCGATCTGCGGTCAAGAACACCGAGTTCATTTCAGCCTGTGCTGCCCTTCAGGACCTTTACTTTTTGGCCCTGACGGAGACATGGATCACCCCAGAGAACACTGCTATTCCAGCTGCTCTCACTTCATCGGATTACAGTGAGCTCCAAAAGTATTGGGACAGTGACAACTGTTTTGGCTCTGTAATCCAGCACTTTGGATTTGAAATGATACAATTATATTCTTATTTACAATAAAAGTGACTCCCAAATGACACAATACATTATTTACCTTTAATTTCTATTGGGCTCATAATAATCTGAAACATAACCAAAACAAACAGTAAATGCATCCCAACAAATTTGTAGAGTCACAAGCTTGATGTAGTCAATGTGTGCTATGAATATGGGACCAAATACTTCACTTTTTACTACTTTAATACACATATAAGTGAATGTGTCCCAGTACAATTGTTCCCCTAAAATGGGGAGACTATGTACAAAAAGTGCTGTAATTTCTAAACAGTTTACACGATATGGATGAAAATAGCTTCAAATTAAAGCTGACAGTCCAGGCACTTTAACATCATAGTCATTGTATAATTTCAAATCCAAAATGTGTCACTGTCACAATACGTTTGGAGCTCACTGTATGTGTTCTCTCATAGTCCGAGAGCATCTGGTCGTCACAGTGGTGGCTGGTCGTCACGGTAGTGGCTGGTCATCACGGTGGTGGCTGGTCATAACGGTAGTGGCTGGTCATCACGGTAGTGGCTGGTCGTCACGGTGGTGGCTGGTCATCACTGTGGTGGCTGGTCATAGCGGTAGTGGCTGGTCATCACGGTAGTGGCTGGTCGTCACGGTGGTGGCTGGTCATCACGGTGGTGGCTGGTCATAGCGGTAGTGGCTGGTCATCACGGTAGTGGCTGGTCATCACGGTGGTGGCTGGTCATCACGGTGGTGGCTGGTCATCACGGTAGTGGCTGGTCATCACGGTAGTGGCTGGTCATCACGGTAGTGGCTGGTCATAGCGGTAGAGGCTGGTCATAGTGGTAGTGGCTGGTCATCATGGTAGTGGCTGGTCGTCACGGTGGTGGCTGGTCATCACAGTAGTGGCTGGTCGTCACGGTAGTGGCTGGTCATCACGGTGGTGGCTGGTCGTCACGGTAGTGGCTGGTCATCACTGTGGTGGCTGGTCGTCACGGTAGTGGCTGGTCGTCACGGTAGTCGCTGGTCATCACGGTAGTGGCTGGTCGTCACGGTGGTGGCTGGTCGTCACGGTGGTGTCTGGTCATAGCGGTGGTGGCTGGTCATAGCGGTGGTGGCTGGTCATCACGGTAGTGGCTGGTCATCACGGTAGTGGCTGGTCATCACGGTGGTGGCTGGTCGTCACGGTGGTGGCTGGTCATCACGGTGGTGGCTGGTCGTCACGGTAGTGGCTGGTCATCACGGTGGTGGCTGGTCATCACGGTAGTGGCTGGTCATCACGGTAGTGGCTGGTCATCGCGGTAGTGGCTGGTCATCACGGTGGTGGCTGGTCGTCACGGTAGTGGCTGGTCATCACGGTGGTGGCTGGTCATCACGGTAGTGGCTGGTCATCACGGTAGTGGCTGGTCATCACGGTGGTGGCTGGTCATCACGGTAGTGGCTGGTCATCATGGTAGTGGCTGGTCATAGCGGTAGTGGCTGGTCATCACGGTAGTGGCTGGTCGTCACGGTAGTGGCTGGTCATCACGGTGGTGGCTGGTCATCACGGTAGTGGCTGGTCGTCACGGTAGTGGCTGGTCATCACGGTAGTGGCTGGTCATCACGGTGGTGGCTGGTCATCACGGTGGTGGCTGGTCGTCACGGTAGTGGCTGGTCATCACGGTGGTGGCTGGTCATCACGGTAGTGGCTGGTCGTCACGGTGGTGGCTGGTCATCACTGTGGTGGCTGGTCATCATGGTGGTGGCTGGTCATCACGGTAGTGGCTGGTCATAGCGGTAGTGTCTGGTCATCACGGTAGTGGCTGATCGTCACGGTGGTGGCTGGTCATGACGGTAGTTGCTGGTCATCACAGTAGTTGCTGGTCATCACGGTAGTGGCTGGTCGTCACGGTGGTGGCTGGTCATCACGGTAGTGGCTGGTCATAGCGGTAGTGCCTGGTCATCACGGTAGTGGCTGTTCATCACGGTAGTGGCTGGTCATCACGGTGGTGGCTGGTCATAGCGGTAGTGGCTGGTCATAGCGGTGGTGGCTGGTCATCACGGTAGTGGCTGGAAATAGCGGTGGTGGCTGGTCATCACGGTAGTGGCTGGTCATCATGGTAGTTGTTGGTCATCACGGTAGTGGCTGGTCATAGCGGTAGTGGCTGGTCATAGCGGTAGTGGCTGGTCATCAGCGGTAGTGGCTGGTCATCACGGTAGTGGCTGGTCATCACGGTAGTGGCTGGTCATCACGGTAGTGGCTGGTCATAGCGGTAGTGGCTGGTCATAGCGGTGGTGGCTGGTCATCATGGTGGTGGCTGGTCATCACAGTAGTGGCTGGTCAACACGGTAGTGGCTGGTCATAGCGGTAGTGGCTGGTCATCACGGTAGTGGCTGGTCATCGCGGTGGTGCTGGTCATCATGGTAGTGGCTGGTCGTCACGGTGGTGGCTGGTCATCACGGTAGTGGCTGGTCGTCACGGTAGTGGCTGGTCATCACGGTGGTGGCTGGTCGTCACGGTAGTGGCTGGTCATAACGGTAGTGGCTGGTCGTCACGGTAGTGGCTGGTCATCACGGTGGTGGCTGGTCGTCACGGTAGTGGCTGGTCATAACGGTGGTGGCTGGTCGTCAAGGTAGTGGCTGGTCGTCACGGTAGTGGCTGGTCATCACGGTAGTGGCTGGTCGTCACGGTGGTGGCTGGTCGTCAAGGTGGTGTCTGGTCATAGCAGTGGTGGCTGGTCATCATGGTGGTGGCTGGTCATCACGGTAGTGGCTGGTCATAGCGGTAGTGTCTGGTCATCACGGTAGTGGCTGGTCGTCACGGTGGTGGCTGGTCATGACGGTAGTTGCTGGTGATCACGGTAGTGGCTGGTCATCACGGTAGTGGCTGGTCGTCACGGTGGTGGCTGGTCATCACGGTAGTGGCTGGTCATAGCGGTAGTGCCTGGTCATCACGGTAGTGGCTGGTCATCACGGTAGTGGCTGGTCATCACGGTGGTGGCTGGTCATCACGGTGGTGGCTGGTCATCACGGTAGTGGCTGGTCATCACGGTAGTGGCTGGTCATAGCGGTAGTTGCTGGTCATAGCAGTAGTGGCTGGTCATAGCGGTAGTGGCTGGTCATCACGGTGGTGGCTGGTCATCACGGTAGTGGCTGGTCATCACGGTAGTGGCTGGTCATAGCGGTAGTTGCTGGTCATAGCAGTAGTGGCTGGTCATAGCGGTAGTTGCTGGTCATAGCAGTAGTGGCTGGTCATAGCGGTAGTGGCTGGTCATAGCGGTAGTTGCTGGTCATAGCAGTAGTGGCTGGTCATAGCGGTAGTTGCTGGTCATAGCAGTAGTGGCTGGTCATAGCGGTAGTTGCTGGTCATAGCAGTAGTGGCTGGTCATAGCGGTAGTGGCTGGTCATCACGGTGGTGGCTGGTCGTCACGGTAGTGGCTGGTCATAACGGTGGTGGCTGGTCGTCAAGGTAGTGGCTGGTCGTCACGGTAGTGGCTGGTCATCACGGTAGTGGCTGGTCGTCACGGTGGTGGCTGGTCGTCAAGTTGGTGTCTGGTCATAGCAGTGGTGGCTGGTCATCATGGTGGTGGCTGGTCATCACGGTAGTGGCTGGTCATCACGGTAGTGGCTGGTCGTCACGGTGGTGGCTGGTCATCACGGTAGTGGCTGGCCATCACAGTAGTGGCTGGTCATCACGGTGGTGGCTGGTCATCATGGTAGTTGCTGGTCATCACGGTAGTGGCTGGAAAAAGCGGTGGTGGCTGGTCATCACGGTAGTGGCTGGTCATCATGGTAGTTGCTGGTCATCACGGTAGTGGCTGGTCATAGCGGTAGTGGCTGGTCATCACGGTAGTGGCTGCTCATCACGGTAGTGGCTGGTCATCACGGTAGTGGCTGGTCATAGCGGTAGTTGCTGGTCATAGCAGTAGTGGCTGGTCATAGCGGTGGTGGCTGGTCATCACGGTGGTGGCTGGTCATCACAGTAGTGGCTGGTCATCACGGTAGTGGCTGGTCATAGCGGTAGTGGCTGGTCATAGCGGTAGTGGCTGGTCATAGCAGTAGTGGTTGGTCATCACGGTAGTGGCTGGTCATCGCGGTGGTGCTGGTCATCACGGTAGTGGCTGGTCATAGCGGTGGTGGTTGGTCATCACGGTAGTGGCTGGTCATAGCAGTAGTGGCTGGTCATCGCGGTGGTGCTGGTGATCACGGTAGTGGCTGGTCGTCACGGTAGTGGCTGGTCATCACGGTAGTGGCTGGTCGTCACGGTAGTGGCTGGTCGTCACGGTAGTGGCTGGTCATCACGGTAGTGGCTGGTCATCACGGTAGTGGCTGGTCGTCACGGTAGTGGCTGGTCATAGCAGTGGTGGCTGGTCATCACGGTGGTGGCTGGTCATTGCGGTGGTGGCTGGTCATTGCGGTGTTGGCACATGGCTACTCATTTCTCCTAAGTGGAGATGTTCTATTTTCTCCACATCTCTCACCTGTCCATCTCCTCATTTGAATTCCATGCTGTCACTGTCACTTGTCCACTCAAGCTTAGCATTGTTGTCATTGTTGTCATTTATCGCCCACCAGGTGCTCAATGAATTTGACACCTTGATAAGCTAATTTCCTGACGATGGCTCACCACTCATCGCATGTGCGACTTCAACCTCCCGACGCCTGACTTCAACATATTTATTTCCACCACCTTCTTTCCCTCCTTTCCTCTTTTGACCTCACCCGTTCCCAGTTCCCTCCCACTCACAAGAGAGGCAATATGCTTGACCTCATCTTTAGAGGCTGTTCTACTAATCTCACTGCAACCCCCCTCCAGGTCTCTGATCACAACATTGTTTCCTTTTCCTCCAACCATACTCACTCACACCAATCTCCCCCTTCTCCCTCTCTCTCTCTCTCTCTCCCTCTCTCTCCCTCTCCCTCTCTCTCTCTGTCTCTGTCTCTGTCTCTGTCTCTGTCTCTGTCTCTCTCTCTGTCTCTCTCTCTGTCTCTGTCTCTGTCTCTGTCTCTGTCTCTGTCTCTGTCTCTGTCTCTGTCTCTGTCTCTGTCTCTGTCTCTGTCTCTGTCTCTGTCTCTGTCTCTCTCTCTCTCTCTCTCTCTCTCTCTCTCTCTCTCTCTCTCTCTCTCTCACTACTCTCTCCTCTTATATCCTATCATCTCTCACTTCTGCTAAATCCTTCTCCCTCCTGTCTCCTGATTCTGCGTCTTTGACCCTACTCTCCTCCCTTTCCTCATCCTATGACTCTCACTGTCCCCTTTCCTCCCAGCCGGCTCAGCCCTCCCCTCCTGCTCCGTGGCTGAGAGACTCATTGTGAGCTTCCAGAACAGGGCTGGGGGCAGCTTAGAGAAAATGGAGGAAAACTAAACTTCCAGAGGAGCTATCATCCTTTCATTCCCTCCTCTCTACCTTCTCTTCCCTCCTCTCTACCTTCTCTTCCCTCCTCTCTACCTTCTCTTCCCTCCTCTCTACCTTCTCTTCCCTCCTCTCTACCTTCTCTTCCCTCCTCTCTACCTTCTCTTCCCTCCTCTCTACCTTCTCTTCCCTCCTCTCTACCTTCTCTTCCCTCCTCTCTACCTTCTCTTCCCTCCTCTCTACCTTCTCTTCCCTCCTCTCTACCTTCTCTTCCCTCCTCTCTACCTTCTCTTCCCTCCTCTCTACCTTCTCTTCCCTCCTCTCTACCTTCTCTTCCCTCCTCTCTACCTTCTCTTCCCTCCTCTCTACCTTCTCTTCCCTCCTCTCTACCTTCTCTTCCCTCCTCTCTACCTTCTCTTCCCTCCCTCTCTACCTTCTCTTCCCTCCTCTCTACCTTCTCTTCCCTCCTCTCTACCTTCTCTTCCCTCCTCTCTACCTCCTCTTCCCTCCTCTCTACCTCCTCTTCCCTCCTCTCTACCTTCTCTTCCCTCCTCTCTACCTCCTCTTCCCTCCTCTCTACCTTCTCTTCCCTCCTTTCTACCTTCTCTTCCCTCCTCTCTACCTCCTCTTCCCTCCTCTCTACCTTCTCTTCCCTCCTCTCTACCTCCTCCTCCCTCCTCTCTACCTTCTCTTCCCTCCTCTCTACCTTCTCTTCCCTCCTCTCTACCTTCTCTTCCCTCCTCTCTACCTTCTCTTCCCTCCTCTCTACCTTCTCTTCCCTCCTCTCTACCTTCTCTTCCCTCCTCTCTACCTCCTCTTCCCTCCTCTCTACCTCCTCTTCCCTCCTCTCTACCTCCTCTTCCCTCCTCTCTACCTTCTCTTCCCTCCCCTCTACCTTCTCTTCCCTCCTCTCTACCTTCTCTTCCCTCCCCTCTACCTTCTCTTCCCTCCTCTCTACCTTCTCTTCCCTCCTCTCTACCTTCTCTTCCCTCCTCTCTACCTTCTCTTCCCTCCTCTCTACCTTCTCTTCCCTCCTCTCTACCTTCTCTTCCCTCCTCTCTACCTTCTCTTCCCTCCTCTCTACCTTCTCTTCCCTCCTCTCTACCTTCTCTTCCCTCCTCTCTACCTCCTCTTCCCTCCTCTCTACCTCCTCTTCCCTCCTCTCTACCTTCTCTTCCCTCCTCTCTACCTCCTCTTCCCTCCTCTCTACCTTCTCTTCCCTCCTCTCTACCTTCTCTTCCCTCCTCTCTACCTCCTCTTCCCTCCTCTCTACCTTCTCTTCCCTCCTCTCTACCTCCTCCTCCCTCCTCTCTACCTTCTCTTCCCTCCTCTCTACCTTCTCTTCCCTCCTCTCTACCTTCTCTTCCCTCCTCTCTACCTTCTCTTCCCTCCTCTCTACCTTCTCTTCCCTCCTCTCTACCTTCTCTTCCCTCCTCTCTACCTCCTCTTCCCTCCTCTCTACCTCCTCTTCCCTCCTCTCTACCTCCTCTTCCCTCCTCTCTACCTTCTCTTCCCTCCCCTCTACCTTCTCTTCCCTCCTCTCTACCTTCTCTTCCCTCCCCTCTACCTTCTCTTCCCTCCTCTCTACCTTCTCTTCCCTCCTCTCTACCTTCTCTTCCCTCCTCTCTACCTTCTCTTCCCTCCCCTCTACCTTCTCTCCTCCGTCGGACATCATCCCAGGGTTGCTGTGGCAACAGGAGCTCTGGATGGGCATGATAGTAACACAGTTGGTCATGGCTTCATGCAGGGAGGAGAGACGCTGCTCAAAGAGGAGGGAAGAGAAGGTAGAGGACCTTCTCTTCCCTCCTCTCTACCTTCTCTTCCCTCCCCTCTACCTTCTCTTCCCTCCTCTCTACCTTCTCTTCCCTCCTCTCTACCTTCTCTTCCCTCCTCTCTACCTCCTCCTCCCTCCTCTCTACCTTCTCTTCCCTCCCCTCTACCTTCTCTTCCCTCCTCTCTACCTTCTCTTCCCTCCTCTCTACCTTCTCTTCCCTCCTCTCTACCTTCTCTTCCCTCCTCTCTACCTCCTCCTCCCTCCTCTCTACCTTCTCTTCCCTCCTCTCTATCTTCTCTTCCCTCCTCTCTACCTTCTCTTCCCTCCTCTCTACCTTCTCTTCCCTCCTCTCTACCTTCTCTTCCCTCCTCTCTACCTTCTCTTCCCTCCTCTCTACCTTCTCTTCCCTCCTCTCTACCTTCTCTTCCCTCCTCTCTACCTTCTCTTCCCTCCTCTCTACCTTCTCTTCCCTCCTCTCTACCTCCTCCTCCCTCCTCTCTACCTTCTCTTCCCTCCTCTCTACCTTCTCTTCCCTCCTCTCTACCTTCTCTTCCCTCCTCTCTACCTTCTCTTCCCTCCTCTCTACCTTCTCTTCCCTCCTCTCTACCTTCTCTTCCCTCCTCTCTACCTTCTCTTCCCTCCTCTCTACCTTCTCTTCCCTCCTCTCTACCTTCTCTTCCCTCCTCTCTACCTTCTCTTCCCTCCTCTCTACCTTCTCTTCCCTCCTCTCTACCTTCTCTTCCCTCCTCTCTACCTTCTCTTCCCTCCTCTCTACCTTCTCTTCCCTCCTCTCTACCTTCTCTTCCCACCTCTCTACCTTCTCTTCCCTCCTCTCTACCTTCTCCTCCCTCCTTAATCCTCCAGCTCCTCCCCCTTCCTCCTCCCTCCTCTCTACCTTCTCTTCTCTAGGAAACTATTTTCCACCTTCTCCTCCCTCCTTAATCCTCCAGCTCCTCCCCCTTCCTCCTCCCTCCTCTCTACCTTCTCTTCTCTAGGAAACTATTTTCCACCTTCTCCTCCCTCCTTAATCCTCCAGCTCCTCCCCCTTCCTCCTCCCTCCTCACTCTATGCGGATGACCACTTTGAAAAATACATCCACTCCTCATTTACTCAGCCTACTGAGTCCACTGGTCCTACTTACACAGAACGACCCTTGACCTCTTTCTCCCCTCTCTCTATTCGCAGATGAAATCCTGCGAATTGTAAAGTCTGCCCGCTCGACCCCATCCCCTCCTCCCTTCTCCCATTCCATACTTCCCTCATCAACTCATCCCTGACCACTGGCTGCGTCCCCTTGTGAATTCAAGATGGCCAGAGTTGCTCCCCTCCTCAAGAAACCAACACTTGACCCCTCTGACGTCAACTAACACTCACACCTTTTTAAATCATTGGGGGAAAAAAAATCTAGCAATGACTTTGCTGAGCTACTTTATTGAGGAAAATGTACTATCTATGATTGTGATATGTGGTTGTCTCACCTAGCTATCTTAAGATGACTGTACTAACTGTAAGCCGCTCTGGATAAGAACACAGCTGAGTAAAAACGGTTGTGTGTCCCTCAAAGAACTGTTAGCCCGGTCAGCCCTGAGCTACTCTGAGAGAGGCATTGAGCCATGGAGAATGGGGGGAGAGAGAGAGAGAGAGAGAGAGAGAGAGAGAGAGAGAGAGAGAGAGAGAGAGAGAGAGAGAGAGAGAGAGAGAGAGAGAGAGAGAGAGAGAGAGAGAGAGAGAGAGAGAGAGAGAGAGGGAGAGAGAGAGAGAGAGAGAGAGAGAGAGAGAGAGAGAGAGAGAGAGAGAGAGAGAGAGAGAGAGAGAGAGAGAGAGAGAGAGAGAGAGAGAGAGAGGAGAAGCCCCAAGACAAAGATAGTGTGCTCAATGACAATGTGACTGACCCAACCCTATGAATAATATACATGATGAACCATCCATAAACAAAGAGGTAGAGAGAGAGAGGGAGGGAAGGGAGGAGACAGATAGAGGGAGAGAGGAAAGGAGAGAGAGAATTATGACACATTGAGCAGCGTCTCTCCTCCCTGCATGAAGCCATGACCAACTGTGTTACTATCATGCCCATCCAGAGCTCCTGTTGCCACAGCAACCCTGGGATGATGTCCGACGGAGGAGGAGGACAGAGGAGGAAGAGAGGGAGGGATGGGGGAAGGAAAAGGAAGAGGAAGATGGAGGGAAGAGGAGGATGGACGGAGGAGGATGGAGAGAGGGAGGAATAGAGGGAAGCAGAGGGAGGGAGGGAGGGAGGGAGGGAGGGAGGGAGGGAGGGAAATTGAAGGTAATGCTACTCACTTTGATGATGCTGGGGCTTTCCTCTGCAGAGGTGTGCCTATCATGGCTCTCTCTCCTCTTACCCTTCTCTTCCTGCTTCTCTCCTCCCCCTGCTCTCTCTCTCTCTCTCTCCTCTCGCTCTTTTGCTCCTCCTCCTGTCCTCCCACTCCTCTACTCTGATGTGGTTTCTTCACCTCTTCCTGTCCTCCTCCCGGCGAGTGAAAACACGTCTCAGTCTCATCACACAGCGTCTGCAGCATCACATCCACGTATCAGTCTCATCACACAGCATCTGCAGCATCACTTCCACGTCTCAGACTCATCACACAAGGTCTGCCTCATCACATCCATGTCTCAGTCTCATCACACAGCTTCTGAAGCATCAAATCAAATCAAATCAAATTGTATTTGCCACATGCACCGAAGACAACAGGTGTAGACATTACAGTGAAATGCTTATTTACAAGCCCTTAACCAACAATGCAAAGTAAAACAAATAAAAAAAAGTGTTAAGCAAAAAAAATTTAAGCAAATAACTAAAGAGCAGCAGTCAAATAAAATAACAGTAGGGAGGCTATATATACAGGGGGGTACTGGTACAGAGTCAATGTGCGGGGGCACCGGCTAGTCGAGGTAATTAAGGTAATATGTACATGTGGGTAGAGTTAAAGTGACTATGCATGAATAATAAACAGAGTAGCAGCAGAGTAAAAAAAGGGGGACGGGATGGGGGTGGGGGGGGCTGTGCAAATTGTCCGGGTAGCCATGATTAGCTGCACAGGAGTCTTATGGCTTGGGGATAGAAGCTGTTGAGAAGCCTTTTGGACCTAGATTTGGCGCTCCGGTACAGCTTGCCGTGCGGTAGCAGAGAGAACAGTCTATGACTAGGGTGGCTGGAGTCTTTGACAATGTTTAGGGCCTTCCTCTGACACCGCCTGGTATAGAGGTCCTGGATGGCAGGAAGCTTGGCCCCAGTGATGTAATGGGCCGTAAGCACTACCCTCTGTAGTGCCTTGCGGTCGGAGGCCAAGCAGTTGCCACACCAGGCGGTGATACAACCAGTCAGGATGCTCTCGATGGTGCAGCTGTATAACTTTTTGAGGATCTGAGGACCCATGCCAAATGTTTTCAGTCTCCTGAGGGGGAATAGGCTTTGTCGTGCCCTCTTCACGACTGTTTTGGTGTGTTTGGACCATGATAGTTTGTTGGTGATGTGGACACCAAGGAACTTGACTCTGTCAACCTGATCCACTACAGCCCTGTCGGTGAGAATGGGGGCGTGCTCAGTCCTCTTTTTTTTTCCTGTAGTCCACAATCATCTCCTTTGTCTTGAACACGTTGAGGGAGAGGTTGTTATCCTGGCACCACACGGCCAGGTCTCTGACCTCCTCCCTATAGGCTGTCTCATCGTTGTCGGTGATCAGGCCTACCACTGTTATGTCGTCGGCATCTTAATGAAGGTGTTGGAGTCGTGCCTGGCCATGCAGTCATGGGTGAACAGGGAGTACAGGAGGGGACTGAGCACGCACCCCTGAGGGGCCCCTGTGTTGAGGATCAGCGTGGCAGATGTGTTGTTACCTACCCTTACCACCTGGGGGCAGCCCGTCAGGAAGTCCAGGATCCAGTTGCAGAGGGAGGTGTTTAGTCCCAGGATCCTTAGCTTAGTGATGAGCTTTGAGGGCACTATGGTGTTGAATGCTGAGCTGTAGTCAATGAATAGCATTCTCACGTATGTGTTCCTCTTTCCAGGTGGGAAAGGGCAGTGTGGAGTGCAATAGAGATTGCATCCTCTGTGGATCTGTTGGGGCGGTATGCAAATTGGAGTGGGTCTAGGGTTTCTGGGATAATGGTGTTGATGTGAGCCATGACCAGCCTTTCAAAGCACTTCATGGCTACAGACGTGAGTGCTACGGGTCGGTAGTCATTTAGGCAGGTTATCTTGGTGTCCTTGGGCACAGGGACAATGGTGCTCTGCTTGAAACATGTTGGTTACAGACTCAGTCAGGGACATGTTGAAAATGTCAGTGAAGACACTTGCCAGTTGGTCAGCACATGCTCGGAGTACACATCCTTGTAATCCGTCTGTCCCTGCGGCTTTGTGAATGTTGACCTGCTTAAAAGTCTTACTCACATCGGCTATGGAGAGCTTGATCACATAGTCATCTGGAACAGCTGGTGCTCTCATGCATGCTTCAGTGTTGCTTGCCTCAAAGCGAGCATAGAAGTGGTTTAGCTCGTCTGGTAGGCTTGTGTCACTGGGCAGCTCGCGGCTGTGCTTCCCTTTGTAGTCTGTAATAGTTTTCAAGCCCTGCCACATCCGACGAGCGTCAGAGCCGGTGTAGTACGATTCAATCTTAGTCCTGTATTGACTCTTTGCCTGTTTGATGGTTTGTCGGAGGGCATAGCGGGATTTCTTATAAGCATCCGGGTTAGAGTCCCGCTCATTGAAAGCAGGAGCTCTAGCCTTTAGCTCAGTGCGGATGTCGCCTGTAATCCATGGCTTCTGGTTGGGGTATGTACATACGGTCACTGTGGAGACGACGTCATCAATGCACATTGATGAAGCCAATGACTGATGTGGCGTACTCGTCAATGCCATCGGAAGAATCCCGGAACATATTCCAGTCTGTACTAGCAAAACAGTCCTGTAGCTTAGCATCTGCGTCATCTGACCACATTTTTATTAACCGAGTCACTGGTGCTTCCTGCTTTAGTTTTTGCTTATAAGCAGGAATCAGGAGGATAGAGTTATGGTCAGATTTGCCAAACGGAGGGCGAGGGAGAGCTTTGTATGTGTCTCTGTGTGTGGAGTAAAGGTGGTCTAGAGTTTTTTTCCTCTGTTTGCACATTTAACATGCTGGTAGAAATTAGGTAGAACGGATTTAAGTTTCCTGCATTAAAGTCCCTGGCCACGTCTCAGTCTCATCACACAGCATCTGAAGCATCACATCCACGTCTCAGTCTCATCACAAGGGTCTCAAATCCAATCCAAGTTTATTTGCCACATGCGCCGAATACAACATGTGTAGACCTTAGAGTGAAATGCTTACTTACAAGCCCTTAACCAACAATGCATTTTTTAGGGCCTTCCTCTGACACCGCCTGGTATAGAGGTCCTGGATGGCAGGAAGCTTGGCCCCAGTGATGTACTGGGCCGTACGCACTACCCTCTGTAGTGACTTGCGGTCGGAGGCCGAGCAGTTGCCATGCCAGGCGGTGATGCAACCAGTCAGGATGCTCTCGATGGTGCAGCTGTAGAACTTTTAGAGGATCTGAGGACCCATGCCAAATCTTTTCAGTCTCCTGATGGGGAATAGGCTTTGTCATGCCCTCTTCACGACTCTCTTGGTGTGTTTGGACCATGATTGTTTGTTGGTAATGTGGACACCAAGGAACTTCGAGTTCTCAACCACTACAGCCCCGTCGATGAGAATTTGCAGCATCACATCCACATCTCACTCTCATCACACCGGTCTGCAGCTAGCAGCATCCTGCATCTCCTTCCACGGCACCGTGACAGCTAGCACAGCCTGCAGCCTGCAGGAGGGGGAGAGAGAGGAGGAGAGAGGGAGTGTAGAGAGTGTGGAGAGAGATGTGTGTGACGGGAGGGAGGGAGGGAGGGATGGAGGGAGAGAGAGAGGGAAGGAGGGAGAGAGTAGAGAGAGGAAGGAAGGAAGGCAGGGAGGAGATGGGTGGGAAAAGAGGAGGGAGGGAGGAGGGAGGGAGGGAGGGAGAGGGAGGGAGGGAGGGAGGGAGGGAGGGAGGGAGGGAGGAGGGAGGGAGGGAGGGAGGGAGGGAGGGAGGGAGGGAGGGGGAGGGAGTAGAGAGAGGAAGGAAGGCAGGGGAGGGGAAGGGCGGGAAGAGAGGGAGGGAGGGAGGGAGGGAGGGAGGGAGGGAGGGAGGGAGGGAGGGAGGAGGGAGGGAGGGAGGGAGGGAGGGAGGGAGGGAGGGAGGGAGGGAGGGGAGGAGAAGGGTGGGAATAGGAATCAGTTAGTCCAAGACTTTTCCATTCCCCATGTGGAGAGGGTCAGGGATATTACAGCATTAGCAGATGTACAGGGTTAGTCCCCTGTAGCTCAGTTGGTAGAGCATGGCGCTTGCAACACCGGGGTTGTGGGTTCGTTTCCCACGGGGGGCCAGTATGAAAATGTATGCACTCACTAACTGTAAGTCGCTCTGGATAAGAGCGTCTGCTAAATGACAAAAAAATGTAATCCTGTATGTATCATATTGCCTCATTCATTAAATTAAAGACATTCTCCAGTACTTTTTAATACTTTTTAGCTAGTAGTTCTGCAAAGTAGCACTCACGAGGCAAAAGTGGTCCTTGAAAATTGCGTACTATTTCACATCTGTGCACCACGTCATTGCTCTCTCTCTCTTTCTCTCTCTCTCTCTCTCTCTCTCTCTCTCTCTCTCTCTCTCTCTCTCTCTCTCTCTCTCTCTCTCTCTCTCTCTCTCTCTCTCTCTCTCTCTCTCTCTCTCTCTCTCTCTCTCTCTCTCTCTCTCTCTCTCTCTCTCTCTCTCTCTCTCTCTCTGCTGTGTCCACTGAGCGGTTGGGCCTGCCCTGCAACCTCATTGGATAACGCTGGGCCGGCCTCTTGCTTGCTGTCACTTCAATGCGAGGGGCTGAAACTCATTGGCTAGAACAATACATTTTCTAGGTGCCCACGTGGGGGAAATGGTGCTGCAAAGCTTCAAGAAAACAGTCATTTTCAAACTAGGGATTTGGTGGCTAATTGAGGTCAGACAGGTGATGCAGGTATGTACTACACATTGACACATCCAGCCCAAAGACGGAGCTTTATAAAAATACTTTCTTAGTCGCCAAAGTACCGAAGCATGTCTTTAATTCATTAAAAACACATTGCTGTTGTTCTGTGTGCTATAAATGCTAACTGTAATCAAAATATGTTTATTCAAATGCAACACAAGCAAATATAATCATGTTAATGTTTGACGGGTCAAAATAGGTCCGTCTGAGCTAACATACGTTTTTTGTCCAGTGTCTAAGTCTAGTGAATCAATGTCTAAGTATGGTCAGTCTCTGTGTGGCTGAGTGTTGTTTAATAGACTTCAAGCACCCTTTAAAGGACCCTGATTGCAGTAAACATTCCATGGCCAGACCCAGAGGTCCCAGGGGACAGAGCTAAGGTCACCTCTGAAGTGTTAAGAATTTCAGCATACCTCACTGTCACACTATTCCCTATACTATATAGCGCACTACCTTTGACCAGGGTCCATAGTGCACTATGTAGGGAATAGGGTGCCATTTGGGACATGCAGCACTGTTACACACCGACTGCTCTCATATGACAGAAGGTACTCTCTCTACTGGCTCTTATATCTTAACAGATAGCTAGAGTGGGGGAAAAAAAGTATTTAGTCAGCCACCAATTGTGCAAGTTCTCCCACTTAAAAAGATGAGAGAGGCCTGTAATTTTCATCATAGGTACACGTCAACTATGACAGACAAAATAAGAATTTTTTTCCAGAAAATCACACTGTAGGATTTTTAATGAATTTATTTGCAAATCATGGTAGAAAATAAGTATTTGGTCAATAACAAATGTTTCTCAATACTTTGTTATACACCCTTTGTTGGCAATGACACAGGTCAAACGTTTTCTGTAAGTCTTCACAAGGTTTTCACACACTGTTGCTGGTATTTTGGCCCATTCCTCCATGCAGATCTCCTCTAGAGCAGTAATGTTTTGGGGCTGTCGCTGGGCAACACGGACTTTCAACTCCCTCCAAATATTTTCTATGGGGTTGAGATCTGGAGTTAACTTAACAGATAGCTATGTAACACTTAGTGTTATGAGAGCACTATATGGACATGATCAAATAAATATATACAATTAGACATACTATCTGTACATTCTGAACATAATGAGCAATGATCCAATTTGTGATTGTTTCCAGAACATATTATACTGAACACTGTGTTTGTTTCCAGAACATATTATACAGAAAACTGTGTTTGTTTCCAGAACATATTATACTGAAACCTGTGTTTGTTTCCAGAACATTTTATATTGAAAACTGCGTTTGTTTCCAGAAAATATTATGCTGAACACAGTACTTGTGTCCAGAAGATGTTATACTGAAAACTGTGTTTGTTTACAGAACATATTATACTTAAAACTGTGTTTGTTTCCAGAACATATTATACTGAATACTGTGTTTGTTTCCAGAATATATGATACTGAAAAGTGTGTTTGTTTCCAGAACATATTATACTCAAATGTGTGTTTGTTTCCGGAACATATTATACTTAAAAAAGGGTTTGTTTCCAGAACATATTACACTGAAAACTGTGTTTGTTTAAAAACATATTATACTGAAAACTGTATTTGTGTCCAGAACATATTATACTGAAAAATGTGTTTGGTTCCAGAACATATTATACTGAAAACTGTGTTTGTTTTCAAAACATATTATACTTAAAAAATGGTTTGTTTCCAGAACATATTATACTGAACACTGTGTTTGTTTCCAGAACCTACTGTACTGAACACTGTGTTTGTTTACAGAAAATATTCCATTGAACACTGTGTTTGTTTCCAGAACACATTATACTGAAATCTATATTTCTTCCCAGAACATATTATACTGAAAAATGTTTTCGTTTCCAGAAATTATTATACTGAAAACTGTGTTTCTTTTCAGAACATATTATACTGAAAACTGTGTTTGTTTCCAGAACATATTATACTGAAAAATGTGTTTGGTTCCAGAACATATTATACTGAACTCTGTGTTTGTTTCCAGAAAATATTATGCTGAATAAAGCACTTGTTTCTATAATGTATTATACAGAAAACTGTGTTTGTTTACAGAATATATTATACTGAACATTATATTTGTTTCCAAAACATATTATACTGAGAACTGTGTTTGTTTCCAGAACATATTGTACTGACAACGGTGTTTGTTTCAGAAAATATTATACTGAACACTGTGTTTGTTTCCAGAACATATTATACTGAAAACTGTGTTTGTTTCCAGAACATATTATACTGAACACTGTGTTTGTTTCAAGAACATATTATACTGAAAACTGTGTTTGTTTCCAGAACATATTATACAGAACACTGTGTTTCTTTCCAGAACATATTATCCAGTAAACTGTGTTTGTTTCCATAACATATTATACTGAGAACTCTGTTTGTTTCCAGAACATACTGTACTGAAAACAGTGTTTGTTTCAGAAAATATTATACTGAACACTGTGTTTGTTATCAAAACATATTATACTGAAAACTGTGTTTTTTCCAGAACATATTATACTGAACACTGTGTTTGTTTCCAGAACATATTATACTGAAAACTGTGTTTGTTTCCAAAACATATTATACTGAACATTATATTTGTTTCCAGAACATATTATACTGACAACTGTGTTTGTTTTCAGAACATATTATACTGAACACTATGTTTGTTTCCAGAACATATTATACAGATCACTTTGTTTGTTTTCAGAACATATTATACTGAACACTGTGTTTCTTTCCAGAACATATTATCCAGTAAACTTTGTTTGTTTCCAGAACATATTATACTGAACATTATATTTGTTTCCAGAACATATTATACTGAAAACTGTGTTTGTTTCCAGAACATATTATACTGAACTCTGTGTTTGTTTCCAGAAAATATTATGCTGAATAAAGCACTTGTTTCTATAACGTATTATACAGAAAACTGTGTTTGTTTACAGAATATATTATACTGAACATTATATTTGTTTCCAAAACATATTATACTGAGAACTGTGTTTGTTTCCAGAACATATTGTACTGACAACGGTGTTTGTTTCCAGAAAATATTATACTGAACACTGTGTTTGTTTCCAGAACATATTATACTGAAAACTGTGTTTGTTTCCAGAACATATTATACTGAACACTGTGTTTGTTTCAAGAACATATTATACTGAAAACTGTGTTTGTTTCCAGAACATATTATACTGAACACTGTGTTTGTTTCAAGAACATATTATACTGAAAACTGTGTTTGTTTCCAGAACATATTATACAGAACACTGTGTTTCTTTCCAGAACATATTATCCAGTAAACTGTGTTTGTTTCCATAACATATTATACTGAGAACTCTGTTTGTTTCCAGAACATACTGTACTGAAAACAGTGTTTGTTTCCAGAAAATATTATACTGAACACTGTGTTTGTTATCAAAACATATTATACTGAAAACTGTGTTTGTTTCCAGAACATATTATACTGAACACTGTGTTTGTTTCCAGAACATATTATACTGAAAACTGTGTTTGTTTCAGAACATATTATACTGAAAACTGTGTTTGTTTCCAAAACATATTATACTGAACATTATATTTGTTTCCAGAACATATTATACTGACAACTGTGTTTGTTTTCAGAACATATTATACTGAACACTATGTTTGTTTCCAGAACATATTATACAGATCACTTTGTTTGTTTTCAGAACATATTATACTGAACACTGTGTTTCTTTCCAGAACATATTATCCAGTAAACTTTGTTTGTTTCCAGAACATATTTATTCTGAACATTATATTTGTTTCCAGAACATATTATACTGAAAACTGTGTTTGTTTCCAGAACATATTATACTGAACTCTGTGTTTGTTTCCAGAAAATATTATGCTGAATAAAGCACTTGTTTCTATAACGTATTATACAGAAAACTGTGTTTGTTTACAGAATATATTATACTGAACATTATATTTGTTTCCAAAACATATTATACTGAGAACTGTGTTTGTTTCCAGAACATATTGTACTGACAACGGTGTTTGTTTCCAGAAAATATTATACTGAACACTGTGTTTGTTTCCAGAACATATTATACTGAAAACTGTTTTTGTTTCCAGAACATATTATACTGAACACTGTGTTTGTTTCAAGAACATATTATACTGAAAACTGTGTTTGTTTCCAGAACATATTATACAGAACACTGTGTTTCTTTCCAGAACATATTATCCAGTAAACTGTGTTTGTTTCCATAACATATTATACTGAGAACTCTGTTTGTTTCCAGAACATACTGTACTGAAAACAGTGTTTGTTTCAGAAAATATTATACTGAACACTGTGTTTGTTATCAAAACATATTATACTGAAAACTGTGTTTTTTCCAGAACATATTATACTGAACACTGTGTTTGTTTCCAGAACATATTATACTGAACACTGTGTTTGTTTCCAGAACATATTATACTGAACATTATATTTGTTTCCAGAACATATTATACTGACAACTGTGTTTGTTTTCAGAACATATTATACTGAACACTATGTTTGTTTCCAGAACATATTATACAGATCACTTTGTTTGTTTTCAGAACATATTATACTGAACACTGTGTTTCTTTCCAGAACATATTATACTGAACACTGTGTTTCTTTCCAGAACATATTATCCAGTAAACTTTGTTTGTTTCCAGAACATATTATACTGAACATTATATTTGTTTCCAGAACATATTATACTGAAAACTGTGTTTGTTTCCAGAACATATTATACTGAACACTGTGTTTGTTTCCAGAACATATTATACTGAAAACTGTATTTGTGTCCAGAACATATTATACTGAAAAATGTGTTTGGTTCCAGAACATATTATACTGAAAACTGTGTTTGTTTTCAAAACATATTATACTTAAAAAATGGTTTGTTTCCAGAACATATTATACTGAACACTGTGTTTGTTTCCAGAACCTACTGTACTGAACACTGTGTTTGTTTACAGAAAATATTCCATTGAACACTGTGTTTGTTTCCAGAACACATTATACTGAAATCTATATTTCTTCCCAGAACATATTATACTGAAAAATGTTTTCGTTTCCAGAAATTATTATACTGAAAACTGTGTTTCTTTTCAGAACATATTATACTGAAAACTGTGTTTGTTTCCAGAACATATTATACTGAAAAATGTGTTTGGTTCCAGAACATATTATACTGAACTCTGTGTTTGTTTCCAGAAAATATTATGCTGAATAAAGCACTTGTTTCTATAACGTATTATACAGAAAACTGTGTTTGTTTACAGAATATATTATACTGAACATTATATTTGTTTCCAAAACATATTATACTGAGAACTGTGTTTGTTTCAGAACATATTGTACTGACAACGGTGTTTGTTTCCAGAAAATATTATACTGAACACTGTGTTTGTTTCCAGAACATATTATACTGAAAACTGTGTTTGTTTCCAGAACATATTATACTGAACACTGTGTTTGTTTCAAGAACATATTATACTGAAAACTGTGTTTGTTTCCAGAACATATTATACAGAACACTGTGTTTCTTTCCAGAACATATTATCCAGTAAACTGTGTTTGTTTCCATAACATATTATACTGAGAACTCTGTTTGTTTCCAGAACATACTGTACTGAAAACAGTGTTTGTTTCCAGAAAATATTATACTGAACACTGTGTTTGTTATCAAAACATATTATACTGAAAACTGTGTTTTTTCCAGAACATATTATACTGAACACTGTGTTTGTTTCCAGAACATATTATACTGAAAACTGTGTTTGTTTCCAAAACATATTATACTGAACATTATATTTGTTTCCAGAACATATTATACTGACAACTGTGTTTGTTTTCAGAACATATTATACTGAACACTATGTTTGTTTCCAGAACATATTATACAGATCACTTTGTTTGTTTTCAGAACATATTATACTGAACACTGTGTTTCTTTCCAGAACATATTATCCAGTAAACTTTGTTTGTTTCCAGAACATATTATACTGAACATTATATTTGTTTCCAGAACATATTATACTGAAAACTGTGTTTGTTTCCAGAACATATTATACTGAACTCTGTGTTTGTTTCCAGAAAATATTATGCTGAATAAAGCACTTGTTTCTATAACGTATTATACAGAAAACTGTGTTTGTTTACAGAATATATTATACTGAACATTATATTTGTTTCCAAAACATATTATACTGAGAACTGTGTTTGTTTCAGAACATATTGTACTGACAACGGTGTTTGTTTCCAGAAAATATTATACTGAACACTGTGTTTGTTTCCAGAACATATTATACTGAAAACTGTGTTTGTTTCCAGAACATATTATACTGAACACTGTGTTTGTTTCAAGAACATATTATACTGAAAACTGTGTTTGTTTCCAGAACATATTATACTGAACACTGTGTTTGTTTCAAGAACATATTATACTGAAAACTGTGTTTGTTTCCAGAACATATTATACAGAACACTGTGTTTCTTTCCAGAACATATTATCCAGTAAACTGTGTTTGTTTCCATAACATATTATACTGAGAACTCTGTTTGTTTCCAGAACATACTGTACTGAAAACAGTGTTTGTTTCCAGAAAATATTATACTGAACACTGTGTTTGTTATCAAAACATATTATACTGAAAACTGTGTTTGTTTCCAGAACATATTATACTGAACACTGTGTTTGTTTCCAGAACATATTATACTGAAAACTGTGTTTGTTTCCAGAACATATTATACTGAAAACTGTGTTTGTTTCCAAAACATATTATACTGAACATTATATTTGTTTCCAGAACATATTATACTGACAACTGTGTTTGTTTTCAGAACATATTATACTGAACACTATGTTTGTTTCCAGAACATATTATACAGATCACTTTGTTTGTTTTCAGAACATATTATACTGAACACTGTGTTTCTTTCCAGAACATATTATCAAGTAAACTTTGTTTGTTTCCAGAACATATTTATTCTGAACATTATATTTGTTTCCAGAACATATTATACTGAAAACTGTGTTTGTTTCCAGAACATATTATACTGAACTCTGTGTTTGTTTCCAGAAAATATTATGCTGAATAAAGCACTTGTTTCTATAACGTATTATACAGAAAACTGTGTTTGTTTACAGAATATATTATACTGAACATTATATTTGTTTCCAAAACATATTATACTGAGAACTGTGTTTGTTTCCAGAACATATTGTACTGACAACGGTGTTTGTTTCCAGAAAATATTATACTGAACACTGTGTTTGTTTCCAGAACATATTATACTGAAAACTGTTTTTGTTTCCAGAACATATTATACTGAACACTGTGTTTGTTTCAAGAACATATTATACTGAAAACTGTGTTTGTTTCCAGAACATATTATACAGAACACTGTGTTTCTTTCCAGAACATATTATCCAGTAAACTGTGTTTGTTTCCATAACATATTATACTGAGAACTCTGTTTGTTTCCAGAACATACTGTACTGAAAACAGTGTTTGTTTCAGAAAATATTATACTGAACACTGTGTTTGTTATCAAAACATATTATACTGAAAACTGTGTTTTTTCCAGAACATATTATACTGAACACTGTGTTTGTTTCCAGAACATATTATACTGAACACTGTGTTTGTTTCCAGAACATATTATACTGAACATTATATTTGTTTCCAGAACATATTATACTGACAACTGTGTTTGTTTTCAGAACATATTATACTGAACACTATGTTTGTTTCCAGAACATATTATACAGATCACTTTGTTTGTTTTCAGAACATATTATACTGAACACTGTGTTTCTTTCCAGAACATATTATACTGAACACTGTGTTTCTTTCCAGAACATATTATCCAGTAAACTTTGTTTGTTTCCAGAACATATTTATTCTGAACATTATATTTGTTTCCAGAACATATTATACTGAAAACTGTGTTTGTTTCCAGAACATATTATACTGAACTCTGTGTTTGTTTCCAGAAAATATTATGCTGAATAAAGCACTTGTTTCTATAACGTATTATACAGAAAACTGTGTTTGTTTACAGAATATATTATACTGAACATTATATTTGTTTCCAAAACATATTATACTGAGAACTGTGTTTGTTTCAGAACATATTGTACTGACAACGGTGTTTGTTTCCAGAAAATATTATACTGAACACTGTGTTTGTTTCCAGAACATATTATACTGAAAACTGTTTTTGTTTCCAGAACATATTATACTGAACACTGTGTTTGTTTCAAGAACATATTATACTGAAAACTGTGTTTGTTTCCAGAACATATTATACAGAACACTGTGTTTCTTTCCAGAACATATTATCCAGTAAACTGTGTTTGTTTCCATAACATATTATACTGAGAACTCTGTTTGTTTCCAGAACATACTGTACTGAAAACAGTGTTTGTTTCCAGAAAATATTATACTGAACACTGTGTTTGTTATCAAAACATATTATACTGAAAACTGTGTTTTTTCCAGAACATATTATACTGAACACTGTGTTTGTTTCCAGAACATATTATACTGAACACTGTGTTTGTTTCCAGAACATATTATACTGAACATTATATTTGTTTCCAGAACATATTATACTGACAACTGTGTTTGTTTTCAGAACATATTATACTGAACACTATGTTTGTTTCAGAACATATTATACAGATCACTTTGTTTGTTTTTCAGAACATATTATACTGAACACTGTGTTTCTTTCCAGAACATATTATACTGAACACTGTGTTTCTTTCCAGAACATATTATCCAGTAAACTTTGTTTGTTTCCAGAACATATTATACTGAACATTATATTTGTTTCCAGAACATATTATACTGAAAACTGTGTTTGTTTCCAGAACATATTATACTGAACACTGTGTTTGTTTCCAGAACATATTATACTGAAAACGGTGTTTGTTTCCAGAACATATTATACTGAACACTGTGTTTGTTTCCAGAACATATTATACAGAAAACTGTTTTTGTTTCCAGAACATATTATACTGAACACTGTGTTTGTTTCAAGAACATATTATACTGAAAACTGTGTTTGTTTCCAGAACATATTATACAGAACACTGTGTTTCTTTCCAGAACATATTATCCAGTAAACTGTGTTTGTTTCCATAACATATTATACTGAGAACTCTGTTTGTTTCCAGAACATACTGTACTGAAAACAGTGTTTGTTTCCAGAAAATATTATACTGAACACTGTGTTTGTTATCAAAACATATTATACTGAAAACTGTGTTTTTCAGAACATATTATACTGAACACTGTGTTTGTTTCCAGAACATATTATACTGAACACTGTGTTTGTTTCAGAACATATTATACTGAACATTATATTTGTTTCCAGAACATATTATACTGACAACTGTGTTTGTTTTCAGAACATATTATACTGAACACTATGTTTGTTTCCAGAACATATTATACAGATCACTTTGTTTGTTTTCAGAACATATTATACTGAACACTGTGTTTCTTTCCAGAACATATTATACTGAACACTGTGTTTCTTTCCAGAACATATTATCAACTGAGAACATATTATACTGAATATGTTTGTTTCCAGAACATATTATACTGAACACTGTGTTTGTTTCCAGAACATATTATACTGAACACTGTGTTTGTTTCCAGAACATATTATACTGAACACTGTGTTTGTTTCCAGAACATATTATACTGAAAACTGTGTTTGTTTCCAGAACATATTATACAGTAAACTGTGTTTGTTTCCATAACATATTATACTGAGAACTCTGTTTGTTTCCAGAACATACTGTACTGAAAACAGTGTTTGTTTCCAGAAAATATTATACTGAACACTGTGTTTGTTATCAAAACATATTATACTGAAAACTGTGTTTTTTCCAGAACATATTATACTGAACACTGTGTTTGTTTCCAGAACATATTATACTGAAAACTGTGTTTGTTTCCAAAACATATTATACTGAACATTATATTTGTTTCCAGAACATATTATACTGACAACTGTGTTTGTTTTCAGAACATATTATACTGAACACTATGTTTGTTTCCAGAACATATTATACAGATCACTTTGTTTGTTTTCAGAACATATTATACTGAACACTGTGTTTCTTTCCAGAACATATTATCCAGTAAACTTTGTTTGTTTCCAGAACATATTATACTGAACATTATATTTGTTTCCAGAACATATTATACTGAAAACTGTGTTTGTTTCCAGAACATATTATACTGAACTCTGTGTTTGTTTCCAGAAAATATTATGCTGAATAAAGCACTTGTTTCTATAACGTATTATACAGAAAACTGTGTTTGTTTACAGAATATATTATACTGAACATTATATTTGTTTCCAAAACATATTATACTGAGAACTGTGTTTGTTTCCAGAACATATTGTACTGACAACGGTGTTTGTTTCCAGAAAATATTATACTGAACACTGTGTTTGTTTCCAGAACATATTATACTGAAAACTGTGTTTGTTTCCAGAACATATTATACTGAACACTGTGTTTGTTTCAAGAACATATTATACTGAAAACTGTGTTTGTTTCAGAACATATTATACTGAACACTGTGTTTGTTTCAAGAACATATTATACTGAAAACTGTGTTTGTTTCCAGAACATATTATACAGAACACTGTGTTTCTTTCCAGAACATATTATCCAGTAAACTGTGTTTGTTTCCATAACATACTATACTGAGAACTCTGTTTGTTTCCAGAACATACTGTACTGAAAACAGTGTTTGTTTCCAGAAAATATTATACTGAACACTGTGTTTGTTATCAAAACATATTATACTGAAAACTGTGTTTGTTTCCAGAACATATTATACTGAACACTGTGTTTGTTTCCAGAACATATTATACTGAAAACTGTGTTTGTTTCCAGAACATATTATACTGAAAACTGTGTTTGTTTCCAAAACATATTATACTGAACATTATATTTGTTTCCAGAACATATTATACTGACAACTGTGTTTGTTTTCAGAACATATTATACTGAACACTATGTTTGTTTCCAGAACATATTATACAGATCACTTTGTTTGTTTTCAGAACATATTATACTGAACACTGTGTTTCTTTCCAGAACATATTATCCAGTAAACTTTGTTTGTTTCCAGAACATATTTATTCTGAACCTTATATTTGTTTCCAGAACATATTATACTGAAAACTGTGTTTGTTTCCAGAACATATTATACTGAACTCTGTGTTTGTTTCCAGAAAATATTATGCTGAATAAAGCACTTGTTTCTATAACGTATTATACAGAAAACTGTGTTTGTTTACAGAATATATTATACTGAACATTATATTTGTTTCCAAAACATATTATACTGAGAACTGTGTTTGTTTCCAGAACATATTGTACTGACAACGGTGTTTGTTTCCAGAAAATATTATACTGAACACTGTGTTTGTTTCCAGAACATATTATACTGAAAACTGTTTTTGTTTCCAGAACATATTATACTGAACACTGTGTTTGTTTCAAGAACATATTATACTGAAAACTGTGTTTGTTTCCAGAACATATTATCCAGTAAACTGTGTTTGTTTCCATAACATATTATACTGAGAACTCTGTTTGTTTCCAGAACATACTGTACTGAAAACAGTGTTTGTTTCCAGAAAATATTATACTGAACACTGTGTTTGTTATCAAAACATATTATACTGAAAACTGTGTTTTTTCCAGAACATATTATACTGAACACTGTGTTTGTTTCCAGAACATATTATACTGAACACTGTGTTTGTTTCCAGAACATATTATACTGAACATTATATTTGTTTCCAGAACATATTATACTGACAACTGTGTTTGTTTTCAGAACATATTATACTGAACACTATGTTTGTTTCCAGAACATATTATACAGATCACTTTGTTTGTTTTCAGAACATATTATACTGAACACTGTGTTTCTTTCCAGAACATATTATACTGAACACTGTGTTTCTTTCCAGAACATATTATCCAGTAAACTTTGTTTGTTTCCAGAACATATTATACTGAACATTATATTTGTTTCCAGAACATATTATACTGAAAACTGTGTTTGTTTCCAGAACATATTATACTGAACACTGTGTTTGTTTCCAGAACATATTATACTGAAAACTGTATTTGTGTCCAGAACATATTATACTGAAAAATGTGTTTGGTTCCAGAACATATTATACTGAAAACTGTGTTTGTTTTCAAAACATATTATACTTAAAAAATGGTTTGTTTCCAGAACATATTATACTGAACACTGTGTTTGTTTCCAGAACCTACTGTACTGAACACTGTGTTTGTTTACAGAAAATATTCCATTGAACACTGTGTTTGTTTCCAGAACACATTATACTGAAAATCTATATTTCTTCCCAGAACATATTATACTGAAAAATGTTTTCGTTTCCAGAAATTATTATACTGAAAACTGTGTTTCTTTTCAGAACATATTATACTGAAAACTGTGTTTGTTTCCAGAACATATTATACTGAAAAATGTGTTTGGTTCCAGAACATATTATACTGAACTCTGTGTTTGTTTCCAGAAAATATTATGCTGAATAAAGCACTTGTTTCTATAACGTATTATACAGAAAACTGTGTTTGTTTACAGAATATATTATACTGAACATTATATTTGTTTCCAAAACATATTATACTGAGAACTGTGTTTGTTTCCAGAACATATTGTACTGACAACGGTGTTTGTTTCCAGAAAATATTATACTGAACACTGTGTTTGTTTCCAGAACATATTATACTGAAAACTGTGTTTGTTTCCAGAACATATTATACTGAACACTGTGTTTGTTTCAAGAACATATTATACTGAAAACTGTGTTTGTTTCCAGAACATATTATACAGAACACTGTGTTTCTTTCCAGAACATATTATCCAGTAAACTGTGTTTGTTTCCATAACATATTATACTGAGAACTCTGTTTGTTTCAGAACATACTGTACTGAAAACAGTGTTTGTTTCAGAAAATATTATACTGAACACTGTGTTTGTTATCAAAACATATTATACTGAAAACTGTGTTTTTTCCAGAACATATTATACTGAACACTGTGTTTGTTTCCAAAACATATTATACTGAAAACTGTGTTTGTTTCCAAAACATATTATACTGAACATTATATTTGTTTCCAGAACATATTATACTGACAACTGTGTTTGTTTTCAGAACATATTATACTGAACACTATGTTTGTTTCCAGAACATATTATACAGATCACTTTGTTTGTTTTCAGAACATATTATACTGAACACTGTGTTTCTTTCCAGAACATATTATCCAGTAAACTTTGTTTGTTTCCAGAACATATTATACTGAACATTATATTTGTTTCCAGAACATATTATACTGAAAACTGTGTTTGTTTCCAGAACATATTATACTGAACTCTGTGTTTGTTTCCAGAAAATATTATGCTGAATAAAGCACTTGTTTCTATAACGTATTATACAGAAAACTGTGTTTGTTTACAGAATATATTATACTGAACATTATATTTGTTTCCAAAACATATTATACTGAGAACTGTGTTTGTTTCCAGAACATATTGTACTGACAACGGTGTTTGTTTCCAGAAAATATTATACTGAACACTGTGTTTGTTTCCAGAACATATTATACTGAAAACTGTGTTTGTTTCCAGAACATATTATACTGAACACTGTGTTTGTTTCAAGAACATATTATACTGAAAACTGTGTTTGTTTCCAGAACATATTATACTGAACACTGTGTTTGTTTCAAGAACATATTATACTGAAAACTGTGTTTGTTTCCAGAACATATTATACAGAACACTGTGTTTCTTTCCAGAACATATTATCCAGTAAACTGTGTTTGTTTCCATAACATATTATACTGAGAACTCTGTTTGTTTCCAGAACATACTGTACTGAAAACAGTGTTTGTTTCAGAAAATATTATACTGAACACTGTGTTTGTTATCAAAACATATTATACTGAAAACTGTGTTTGTTTCCAGAACATATTATACTGAACACTGTGTTTGTTTCCAGAACATATTATACTGAAAACTGTGTTTGTTTCCAGAACATATTATACTGAAAACTGTGTTTGTTTCCAAAACATATTATACTGAACATTATATTTGTTTCCAGAACATATTATACTGACAACTGTGTTTGTTTTCAGAACATATTATACTGAACACTATGTTTGTTTCCAGAACATATTATACAGATCACTTTGTTTGTTTTCAGAACATATTATACTGAACACTGTGTTTCTTTCCAGAACATATTATCAAGTAAACTTTGTTTGTTTCCAGAACATATTTATTCTGAACATTATATTTGTTTCCAGAACATATTATACTGAAAACTGTGTTTGTTTCCAGAACATATTATACTGAACTCTGTGTTTGTTTCCAGAAAATATTATGCTGAATAAAGCACTTGTTTCTATAACGTATTATACAGAAAACTGTGTTTGTTTACAGAATATATTATACTGAACATTATATTTGTTTCCAAAACATATTATACTGAGAACTGTGTTTGTTTCCAGAACATATTGTACTGACAACGGTGTTTGTTTCCAGAAAATATTATACTGAACACTGTGTTTGTTTCCAGAACATATTATACTGAAAACTGTTTTTGTTTCCAGAACATATTATACTGAACACTGTGTTTGTTTCAAGAACATATTATACTGAAAACTGTGTTTGTTTCCAGAACATATTATACAGAACACTGTGTTTCTTTCCAGAACATATTATCCAGTAAACTGTGTTTGTTTCCATAACATATTATACTGAGAACTCTGTTTGTTTCCAGAACATACTGTACAGAAAACAGTGTTTGTTTCCAGAAAATATTATACTGAACACTGTGTTTGTTATCAAAACATATTATACTGAAAACTGTGTTTTTTCCAGAACATATTATACTGAACACTGTGTTTGTTTCCAGAACATATTATACTGAACACTGTGTTTGTTTCCAGAACATATTATACTGAACATTATATTTGTTTCCAGAACATATTATACTGACAACTGTGTTTGTTTTCAGAACATATTATACTGAACACTATGTTTGTTTCCAGAACATATTATACAGATCACTTTGTTTGTTTTCAGAACATATTATACTGAACACTGTGTTTCTTTCCAGAACATATTATACTGAACACTGTGTTTCTTTCCAGAACATATTATCCAGTAAACTTTGTTTGTTTCCAGAACATATTATACTGAACATTATATTTGTTTCCAGAACATATTATACTGAAAACTGTGTTTGTTTCCAGAACATATTATACTGAACACTGTGTTTGTTTCCAGAACATATTATACTGAAAACGGTGTTTGTTTCCAGAACATATTATACTGAACACTGTGTTTGTTTCCAGAACATATTATACAGATCACTTTTTTTTTTATTTTATTTTATTTATTTTTTTGGGGGAATCACTTAGTTTGTTTCAAGAACATATTATACTGAAACCCGTGTTTGTTTCAGAACATTTTATACTAAAAAGCTGTGTTTGTTTCCAGAAAATATTATGCTGAACACAGTACTTGTTTCCCAGAAGATATTATACTGAAAACTGTGTTTGTTTCCAGAAAATGTTATACTGAAAACTGTGTTTGCTTACAGAACATATTATACTTAAAACTGTGTTTGTTTCAGAACATATTATACTGAACACTGTGTTTGTTTCCAGAATATATGATACTGAAAAGTGTGTTTGTTTCCAGAACATATTATACTTAAATGTGTGTTTGTTTCCGGAACATAATATACTTAAAAAAGGGTTTGTTTCCAGAACATATTACACTGAAAACTGTGTTTGTGTCCAGAACATATTATACTGAAAAATGTGTTTGGTTCCAGAACATATTATACTGAACTCTGTGTTTGTTTCAGAAAATATTATGCTGAACACAGTACTTGTTTCCAGAAAATATTATAATGAAAACTGTGTTTGTTTCCTGAACATATTATACTTAAAAAAGGGTTTTTTTCCAGAACATATTATACTGAAAACTGTGTTTGTTTCCTGAACATATTATACTGAACACTGTGTTTGTTTCCAGAACCTACTGTACTGAACACTGTGTTTGTTTCCAGAAAATATTCCATTGAACACTGTGTTTGTTTCCAGAACACATTATACTGAAATCTATATTTCTTCCCAGAACATATTATACTGAAAAATGTTTTCGTTTCCAGAAATTATTATACTGAAAACTGTGTTTCTTTTCAGAACATATTATACTGAAAACTGTGTTTGTTTCCAGAACATATTATACTGAAAAATGTGTTTGGTTCCAGAACATATTATACTGAACTCTGTGTTTGTTTCCAGAAAATATTATGCTGAATAAAGCACTTGTTTCTATAACGTATTATACAGAAAACTGTGTTTGTTTACAGAATATATTATACTGAACATTATATTTGTTTCCAAAACATATTATACTGAGAACTGTGTTTGTTTCCAGAACATATTGTACTGACAACGGTGTTTGTTTCCAGAAAATATTATACTGAACACTGTGTTTGTTTCCAGAACATATTATACTGAAAACTGTGTTTGTTTCCAGAACATATTATACTGAACACTGTGTTTGTTTCAAGAACATATTATACTGAAAACTGTGTTTGTTTCCAGAACATATTATACAGAACACTGTGTTTCTTTCCAGAACATATTATCCAGTAAACTGTGTTTGTTTCCATAACATATTATACTGAGAACTCTGTTTGTTTCCAGAACATACTGTACTGAAAACAGTGTTTGTTTCCAGAAAATATTATACTGAACACTGTGTTTGTTATCAAAACATATTATACTGAAAACTGTGTTTTTTCCAGAACATATTATACTGAACACTGTGTTTGTTTCCAAAACATATTATACTGAAAACTGTGTTTGTTTCCAAAACATATTATACTGAACATTATATTTGTTTCCAGAACATATTATACTGACAACTGTGTTTGTTTTCAGAACATATTATACTGAACACTATGTTTGTTTCCAGAACATATTATACAGATCACTTTGTTTGTTTTCAGAACATATTATACTGAACACTGTGTTTCTTTCCAGAACATATTATCCAGTAAACTTTGTTTGTTTCCAGAACATATTATACTGAACATTATATTTGTTTCCAGAACATATTATACTGAAAACTGTGTTTGTTTCCAGAACATATTATACTGAACTCTGTGTTTGTTTCCAGAAAATATTATGCTGAATAAAGCACTTGTTTCTATAACGTATTATACAGAAAACTGTGTTTGTTTACAGAATATATTATACTGAACATTATATTTGTTTCCAAAACATATTATACTGAGAACTGTGTTTGTTTCCAGAACATATTGTACTGACAACGGTGTTTGTTTCCAGAAAATATTATACTGAACACTGTGTTTGTTTCCAGAACATATTATACTGAAAACTGTGTTTGTTTCCAGAACATATTATACTGAACACTGTGTTTGTTTCAAGAACATATTATACTGAAAACTGTGTTTGTTTCCAGAACATATTATACTGAACACTGTGTTTGTTTCAAGAACATATTATACTGAAAACTGTGTTTGTTTCCAGAACATATTATACAGAACACTGTGTTTCTTTCCAGAACATATTATCCAGTAAACTGTGTTTGTTTCCATAACATATTATACTGAGAACTCTGTTTGTTTCCAGAACATACTGTACTGAAAACAGTGTTTGTTTCAGAAAATATTATACTGAACACTGTGTTTGTTATCAAAACATATTATACTGAAAACTGTGTTTGTTTCCAGAACATATTATACTGAACACTGTGTTTGTTTCAGAACATATTATACTGAAAACTGTGTTTGTTTCCAGAACATATTATACTGAAAACTGTGTTTGTTTCCAAAACATATTATACTGAACATTATATTTGTTTCCAGAACATATTATACTGACAACTGTGTTTGTTTTCAGAACATATTATACTGAACACTATGTTTGTTTCCAGAACATATTATACAGATCACTTTGTTTGTTTTCAGAACATATTATACTGAACACTGTGTTTCTTTCCAGAACATATTATCAAGTAAACTTTGTTTGTTTCCAGAACATATTTATTCTGAACATTATATTTGTTTCCAGAACATATTATACTGAAAACTGTGTTTGTTTCCAGAACATATTATACTGAACTCTGTGTTTGTTTCCAGAAAATATTATGCTGAATAAAGCACTTGTTTCTATAACGTATTATACAGAAAACTGTGTTTGTTTACAGAATATATTATACTGAACATTATATTTGTTTCCAAAACATATTATACTGAGAACTGTGTTTGTTTCCAGAACATATTGTACTGACAACGGTGTTTGTTTCCAGAAAATATTATACTGAACACTGTGTTTGTTTCCAGAACATATTATACTGAAAACTGTTTTTGTTTCCAGAACATATTATACTGAACACTGTGTTTGTTTCAAGAACATATTATACTGAAAACTGTGTTTGTTTCCAGAACATATTATACAGAACACTGTGTTTCTTTCCAGAACATATTATCCAGTAAACTGTGTTTGTTTCCATAACATATTATACTGAGAACTCTGTTTGTTTCCAGAACATACTGTACAGAAAACAGTGTTTGTTTCAGAAAATATTATACTGAACACTGTGTTTGTTATCAAAACATATTATACTGAAAACTGTGTTTTTTCCAGAACATATTATACTGAACACTGTGTTTGTTTCCAGAACATATTATACTGAACACTGTGTTTGTTTCCAGAACATATTATACTGAACATTATATTTGTTTCCAGAACATATTATACTGACAACTGTGTTTGTTTTCAGAACATATTATACTGAACACTATGTTTGTTTCCAGAACATATTATACAGATCACTTTGTTTGTTTTCAGAACATATTATACTGAACACTGTGTTTCTTTCCAGAACATATTATACTGAAAACTGTGTTTCTTTCCAGAACATATTATCCAGTAAACTTTGTTTGTTTCCAGAACATATTATACTGAACATTATATTTGTTTCCAGAACATATTATACTGAAAACTGTGTTTGTTTCCAGAACATATTATACTGAACACTGTGTTTGTTTCCAGAACATATTATACTGAAAACGGTGTTTGTTTCCAGAACATATTATACTGAACACTGTGTTTGTTTCCAGAACATATTATACAGATCACTTTTTTTATTTTATTTTATTTATTTTTTTTGGGGGGAATCACTTAGTTTGTTTCAAGAACATATTATACTGAAACCCGTGTTTGTTTCAGAACATTTTATACTAAAAGCTGTGTTTGTTTCCAGAAAATATTATGCTGAACACAGTACTTGTTTCAGAAGATATTATACTGAAAACTGTGTTTGTTTCCAGAAAATGTTATACTGAAAACTGTGTTTGCTTACAGAACATATTATACTTAAAACTGTGTTTGTTTCAGAACATATTATACTGAACACTGTGTTTGTTTCCAGAATATATGATACTGAAAAGTGTGTTTGTTTCAGAACATATTATACTTAAATGTGTGTTTGTTTCGGAACATAATATACTTAAAAAAGGGTTTGTTTCCAGAACATATTACACTGAAAACTGTGTTTGTGTCCAGAACATATTATACTGAAAAATGTGTTTGGTTCCAGAACATATTATACTGAACTCTGTGTTTGTTTCCAGAAAATATTATGCTGAACACAGTACTTGTTTCCAGAAAATATTATAATGAAAACTGTGTTTGTTTCCTGAACATATTATACTTAAAAAGGGTTTTTTTCCAGAACATATTATACTGAAAACTGTGTTTGTTTCCTGAACATATTATACTGAACACTGTGTTTGTTTCCAGAACCTACTGTACTGAACACTGTGTTTGTTTCCAGAAAAATATTCCATTGAACACTGTGTTTGTTTCCAGAACACATTATACTGAAATCTATATTTCTTCCCAGAACATATTATACTGAAAAATGTTTTCGTTTCCAGAAATTATTATACTGAAAACTGTGTTTGTTTCCAGAACATATTATACTGAAAACTGTGTTTGTTTCCAAAACATATTATACTGAACATTATATTTGTTTCCAGAACATATTATACTGACAACTGTGTTTGTTTTCAGAACATATTATACTGAACACTGTGTTTGTTTCCAGAACATATTATACAGATCACTTTGTTTGTTTTCAGAACATATTATACTGAACACTGTGTTTATTTCCAGAACATATTATCCAGTAAACTTTGTTTGTTTCCAGAACATATTATACTGAACATTATATTTGTTTCCAGAACATATTATACTGAAAACTGTGTTTGTTTCCAGAACATATTATACTGAACTCTGTGTTTGTTTCCAGAAAATATTATGCTGAATAAAGCACTTGTTTCTATAACGTATTATACAGAAAACTGTGTTTGTTTACAGAATATATTATACTGAACATTATATTTGTTTCCAAAACATATTATACTGAGAACTGTGTTTGTTTCCAGAACATATTGTACTGACAACGGTGTTTGTTTCCAGAAAATATTATACTGAACACTGTGTTTGTTTCCAGAACATATTATACTGAAAACTGTGTTTGTTTCCAGAACATATTATACTGAACACTGTGTTTGTTTCAAGAACATATTATACTGAAAACTGTGTTTGTTTCCAGAACATATTATACAGAACACTGTGTTTCTTTCCAGAACATATTATCCAGTAAACTGTGTTTGTTTCCATAACATATTATACTGAGAACTCTGTTTGTTTCCAGAACATACTGTACAGAAAACAGTGTTTGTTTCCAGAAAATATTATACTGAACACTGTGTTTGTTATCAAAACATATTATACTGAAAACTGTGTTTTTTCCAGAACATATTATACTGAACACTGTGTTTGTTTCCAGAACATATTATACTGAACACTGTGTTTGTTTCCAGAACATATTATACTGAACATTATATTTGTTTCCAGAACATATTATACTGACAACTGTGTTTGTTTTCAGAACATATTATACTGAACACTATGTTTGTTTCCAGAACATATTATACAGATCACTTTGTTTGTTTTCAGAACATATTATACTGAACACTGTGTTTCTTTCCAGAACATATTATACTGAAAACTGTGTTTCTTTCCAGAACATATTATCCAGTAAACTTTGTTTGTTTCCAGAACATATTATACTGAACATTATATTTGTTTCCAGAACATATTATACTGAAAACTGTGTTTGTTTCCAGAACATATTATACTGAACACTGTGTTTGTTTCCAGAACATATTATACTGAAAACGGTGTTTGTTTCCAGAACATATTATACTGAACACTGTGTTTGTTTCAGAACATATTATACAGATCACTTTTTTTTTTTGTTTTTTGGGGGTGAATCACTTAGTTTGTTTCAAGAACATATTATACTGAAACCCGTGTTTGTTTCCAGAACATTTTATACTAAAAGCTGTGTTTGTTTCCAGAAAATATTATGCTGAACACAGTACTTGTTTCCAGAAGATATTATACTGAAAACTGTGTTTGTTTCCAGAAAATGTTATACTGAAAACTGTGTTTGCTTACAGAACATATTATACTTAAAACTGTGTTTGTTTCAGAACATATTATACTGAACACTGTGTTTGTTTCCAGAATATATGATACTGAAAAGTGTGTTTGTTTACAGAACATATTATACTTAAATGTGTGTTTGTTTCCGGAACATAATATACTTAAAAAAGGGTTTGTTTCCAGAACATATTACACTGAAAACTGTGTTTGTGTCCAGAACATATTATACTGAAAAATGTGTTTGGTTCCAGAACATATTATACTGAACTCTGTGTTTGTTTCCAGAAAATATTATGCTGAACACAGTACTTGTTTCCAGAAAATATTATAATGAAAACTGTGTTTGTTTCCTGAACATATTATACTTAAAAAAGTGTTTGTTTCCAGAACATATTATACTGAACATTATATTTGTTTCCAGAACATATTATACTGACAACTGTGTTTGTTTTCAGAACATATAATAATAATATAATAATATGCCATTTAGCAGACGCTTTTATCCAAAGCGACTTACAGTCATGCGTGCATAATTTTTTTTGTGTATGGGTGGTCCCGGGGTTCGAACCCACTACCTTGGCGTTACAAGCGCCGTGCTCTACCAGTATAACATCTTATACTGAACACTATGTTTGTTTCCAGAACATATTATACAGATCACTTTGTTTGTTTTCAGAACATATTGTACTGAACACTGTGTTTCTTTCCAGAACATATTATACAGAAAACTGTGTTTGTTTCCAGAACATATTATACTGAACACTGTGTTTGTTTCCAGAACATATTATACTGAACACTGTGTTTGTTTCCAGAACATATTATACAGAAAACGGTGTTTGTTTCCAGAACATATTATACTGATCAATGTGTTTGTTTCCAGAACATCTTATACTGAAACCTGTGTTTGTTTTCAGAACATATTATACAGAACAATTTGTTTGTTTCCAGAACATATTATACTGAATACTGTGTTTGTTTCCAGAACATATTATACTGAACACTGTGTTTGTTTCCAGAACATATTATTTTGAAAACTGTGTTTGTTTCCAGAACATATTATACTGAACACTGTGTTTGTTTCCAGAACATATTATACTGAAAACTGTGTTTGTTTCCAGAACATCTTATACTGAAAACTGTGTTTGTTTCCAGAACATATTATACTGAACATTATATTTGTTTACAGAACATATTATACTGACATCTGTGTTTTGTTTTCAGAACATATTATACTGAATACTGTGTTTGTTTCCAGAACATATTATACAGATCACTTTGTTTGTTTTCAGAACATATTATACTGAACACTGTGTTTCTTTCCAGAACATATTATCCAGTAAACTTTGTTTGTTTCCAGAACATATTATACTGAAAACTGTGTTTGTTTCCAGAACATATTATACTGAACACTGTGTTTGTTTCCAGAACATATTATACTGAAAACAGTGTTTGTTTCCAAAACATATTATACTGAACATTATATTTGTTTCCAGAACATATTATACTGACAACTGTGTTTGTTTTCAGAACATATTATACTGAACACTATGTTTGTTTCCAGAACATATTATACAGATCACTTTGTTTGTTTTCAGAACATATTATACTGAACACTGTGTTTCTTTCCAGAACATATTATCCAGTAAACTTTGTTTGTTTCCAGAACATATTATAATGAACAATGTGTTTGTTTCAGAACTTATTATACTGAAAACTGTGTGTGTTTCCAGAACATATTATACTGAACACTGTGTTTGTTTCAAGAACATATTATACTGAACACTGTGTTTCTTTCCAGAACATATTATCCAGTAAACTGTGTTTGTTTTCAGAACATACTGTACTGAAAACTGTGTTTGTTTCCAGAAAAGATTATACTGAACACTGTGTTTGTTTCCAGAACATCTTATACTGAACACTTTGTGTGTTTCCAGAACACATTATACTGAAATCTGTATTTGTTTCCAGAACATATTATACTGAAAACTGTGTTTGTTTCCAGAAAGTATTATACTGAACACTGTGTTTGTTTCAAGAACATCTTATACTGAACACTTTGTGTGTTTCCAGAACACATTATACTGAAAACTGTGTTTGTTTCCAGAGCATATTACACTGAAAACTATGTTTGTTTACAGAACATATTAGACTGAAAACTGCATTTGTTTCCAGAACATATTATATTTAAAACGGTGTTTGTTTCCAGAACATATTATTTTGAAAGCTGTGTTTGTTTACAGAATATATTATACTGAACATTATATTTGTTTCCAAAACATATTATACTGAGAACTGTGTTTGTTTCCAGAACATATTGTACTGACAACGGTGTTTGTTTCCAGAAAATATTATACTGAACACTGTGTTTGTTTCCAGAACATATTATACTGAAAACTGTGTTTGTTTCCAGAACATATTATACTGAACACTGTGTTTGTTTCCAGAACATATTATACTGAAAACTGTGTTTGTTTCCAGAACATATTATACTGAAAACTGTGTTTGTTTCCAGAACATATTATACTGAAAACTGTGTTTGTTTCCAGAACATATTATACTGAACACTGTGTTTCTTTCCAGAACATATTATCCAGTAAACTGTGTTTGTTTCCATAACATATTATACTGAGAACTGTGTTTGTTTCCAGAACATACTGTACTGAAAACTGTGTTTGTTTCCAGAAAATATTATACTGAACACTGTGTTTGTTATCAAAACATATTATACTGAAAACTGTGTTTGTTTCAGAACATATTATACTGAACACTGTGTTTGTTTCCAGAACATATTATACTGAACACTGTGTTTGTTTCCAGAACATATTATACTGAAAACTGTGTTTGTTTCCAAAACATATTATACTGAACATTATATTTGTTTCCAGAACATATTATACTGACAACTGTGTTTGTTTTCAGAACATATTATACTGAACACTATGTTTGTTTCCAGAACATATTATACAGATCACTTTGTTTGTTTTCAGAACATATTATACTGAACACTGTGTTTCTTTCCAGAACATATTATCAAGTAAACTTTGTTTGTTTCCAGAACATATTTATTCTGAACATTATATTTGTTTCCAGAACATATTATACTGAAAACTGTGTTTGTTTCAGAACATATTATACTGAACTCTGTGTTTGTTTCCAGAAAATATTATGCTGAATAAAGCACTTGTTTCTATAACGTATTATACAGAAAACTGTGTTTGTTTACAGAATATATTATACTGAACATTATATTTGTTTCCAAAACATATTATACTGAGAACTGTGTTTGTTTCCAGAACATATTGTACTGACAACGGTGTTTGTTTCCAGAAAATATTATACTGAACACTGTGTTTGTTTCCAGAACATATTATACTGAAAACTGTTTTTGTTTCCAGAACATATTATACTGAACACTGTGTTTGTTTCAAGAACATATTATACTGAAAACTGTGTTTGTTTCCAGAACATATTATACAGAACACTGTGTTTCTTTCCAGAACATATTATCCAGTAAACTGTGTTTGTTTCCATAACATATTATACTGAGAACTCTGTTTGTTTCCAGAACATACTGTACAGAAAACAGTGTTTGTTTCCAGAAAATATTATACTGAACACTGTGTTTGTTATCAAAACATATTATACTGAAAACTGTGTTTTTTCCCAGAACATATTATACTGAACACTGTGTTTGTTTCCAGAACATATTATACTGAACACTGTGTTTGTTTCCAGAACATATTATACTGAACATTATATTTGTTTCCAGAACATATTATACTGACAACTGTGTTTGTTTTCAGAACATATTATACTGAACACTATGTTTGTTTCCAGAACATATTATACAGATCACTTTGTTTGTTTTCAGAACATATTATACTGAACACTGTGTTTCTTTCCAGAACATATTATACTGAAAACTGTGTTTCTTTCCAGAACATATTATCCAGTAAACTTTGTTTGTTTCCAGAACATATTATACTGAACATTATATTTGTTTCCAGAACATATTATACTGAAAACTGTGTTTGTTTCCAGAACATATTATACTGAACACTGTGTTTGTTTCCAGAACATATTATACTGAAAACGGTGTTTGTTTCCAGAACATATTATACTGAACACTGTGTTTGTTTCCAGAACATATTATACAGATCACTTTTTTTTATTTTATTTTATTTTTTTTTGGGGGGGAATCACTTAGTTTGTTTCAAGAACATATTATACTGAAACCCGTGTTTGTTTCAGAACATTTTATACTAAAAGCTGTGTTTGTTTCCAGAAAATATTATGCTGAACACAGTACTTGTTTCCAGAAGATATTATACTGAAAACTGTGTTTGTTTCCAGAAAATGTTATACTGAAAACTGTGTTTGCTTACAGAACATATTATACTTAAAACTGTGTTTGTTTCAGAACATATTATACTGAACACTGTGTTTGTTTCCAGAATATATGATACTGAAAAGTGTGTTTGTTTCAGAACATATTATACTTAAATGTGTGTTTGTTTCCGGAACATAATATACTTAAAAAAGGGTTTGTTTCCAGAACATATTACACTGAAAACTGTGTTTGTGTCCAGAACATATTATACTGAAAAATGTGTTTGGTTCCAGAACATATTATACTGAACTCTGTGTTTGTTTCCAGAAAATATTATGCTGAACACAGTACTTGTTTCCAGAAAATATTATAATGAAAACTGTGTTTGTTTCCTGAACATATTATACTTAAAAAAGGTTTTTTTTCCAGAACATATTATACTGAAAACTGTGTTTGTTTCCTGAACATATTATACTGAACACTGTGTTTGTTTCCAGAACCTACTGTACTGAACACTGTGTTTGTTTCCAGAAAATATTCCATTGAACACTGTGTTTGTTTCCAGAACACATTATACTGAAATCTATATTTCTTCCCAGAACATATTATACTGAAAAATGTTTTCGTTTCCAGAAATTATTATACTGAAAACTGTGTTTGTTTCCAGAACATATTATACTGAAAACTGTGTTTGTTTCCAAAACATATTATACTGAACATTATATTTGTTTCCAGAACATATTATACTGACAACTGTGTTTGTTTTCAGAACATATTATACTGAACACTGTGTTTGTTTCCAGAACATATTATACAGATCACTTTGTTTGTTTTCAGAACATATTATACTGAACACTGTGTTTATTTCCAGAACATATTATCCAGTAAACTTTGTTTGTTTCAGAACATATTATACTGAACATTATATTTGTTTCCAGAACATATTATACTGAAAACTGTGTTTGTTTCCAGAACATATTATACTGAACTCTGTGTTTGTTTCCAGAAAATATTATGCTGAATAAAGCACTTGTTTCTATAACGTATTATACAGAAAACTGTGTTTGTTTACAGAATATATTATACTGAACATTATATTTGTTTCCAAAACATATTATACTGAGAACTGTGTTTGTTTCCAGAACATATTGTACTGACAACGGTGTTTGTTTCAGAAAATATTATACTGAACACTGTGTTTGTTTCCACAACATATTATACTGAACACTGTGTTTGTTTCCAGAAAATATTATACTGAGGACTGTTTTTGTTTCCAGAACATACTGTACTGAAAACTATGTTTGTTTCCAGATCATATTATACTGAACACTGTGTTTCTTTCCAGAACATATTATCCAGTAAACTGTGTTTGTTTCCATAAAATATTATACTGAGGACTGTGTTTGTTTCCAGAACATACTGTACAGAAAACAGTGTTTGTTTCCAGAAAATATTATACTGAACACTGTGTTTGTTATCAAAACATATTATACTGAAAACTGTGTTTTTTCCAGAACATATTATACTGAACACTGTGTTTGTTTCCAGAACATATTATACTGAACACTGTGTTTGTTTCCAGAACATATTATACTGAACATTATATTTGTTTCCAGAACATATTATACTGACAACTGTGTTTGTTTTCAGAACATATTATACTGAACACTATGTTTGTTTCCAGAACATATTATACAGATCACTTTGTTTGTTTTCAGAACATATTATACTGAACACTGTGTTTCTTTCCAGAACATATTATACTGAAAACTGTGTTTCTTTCCAGAACATATTATCCAGTAAACTTTGTTTGTTTCCAGAACATATTATACTGAACATTATATTTGTTTCCAGAACATATTATACTGAAAACTGTGTTTGTTTCCAGAACATATTATACTGAACACTGTGTTTGTTTCCAGAACATATTATACTGAAAACGGTGTTTGTTTCCAGAACATATTATACTGAACACTGTGTTTGTTTCCAGAACATATTATACTGAAAACTGTGTTTGTTTCCAGAACATATTATACTGAACACTGTGTTTGTTTCAAGAACATATTATACTGAACACTGTGTGTGTTTCCAGAGCATATTAAACTGAAAACTATGTTTGTTTACAGAACATGTTAGACTGAAAACTGTGTTTGTTTCCAGAACATATTATACTGAACACTGTGTTTCTTTCCAGAACATATTATCCAGTAAACTGTGTTTGTTTCCATAACATATTATACTGAGGACTGTGTTTGTTTCCAGAACATACTGTACTGAAAACTGTGTTTGTTTACAGAACATATTATACTGAACACTGTGTTTGTTATCAAAACATATTATACTGAAAACTGTGTTTGTTTCCAGAACATATTATACTGAACACTGTGTTTGTTTCCAGAACATATTATACTGAAAACTGTGTTTGTTTCCAGAACATATTATACTGAAAACTGTGTTTGTTTCCAAAACATATTATACTGAACATTATATTTGTTTCCAGAACATATTATACTGACAACTGTGTTTGTTTTCAGAACATATTATACTGAACACTATGTTTGTTTCCAGAACATATTATACAGATCACTTTGTTTGTTTTCAGAACATATTATACTGAACACTGTGTTTCTTTCCAGAACATATTATCAAGTAAACTTTGTTTGTTTCCAGAACATATTTATTCTGAACATTATATTTGTTTCCAGAACATATTATACTGAAAACTGTGTTTGTTTCCAGAACATATTATACTGAACTCTGTGTTTGTTTCCAGAAAATATTATGCTGAATAAAGCACTTGTTTCTATAACGTATTATACAGAAAACTGTGTTTGTTTACAGAATATATTATACTGAACATTATATTTGTTTCCAAAACATATTATACTGAGAACTGTGTTTGTTTCCAGAACATATTGTACTGACAACGGTGTTTGTTTCCAGAAAATATTATACTGAACACTGTGTTTGTTTCCAGAACATATTATACTGAAAACTGTTTTTGTTTCCAGAACATATTATACTGAACACTGTGTTTGTTTCAAGAACATATTATACTGAAAACTGTGTTTGTTTCCAGAACATATTATACAGAACACTGTGTTTCTTTCCAGAACATATTATCCAGTAAACTGTGTTTGTTTCCATAACATATTATACTGAGAACTCTGTTTGTTTCCAGAACATACTGTACAGAAAACAGTGTTTGTTTCAGAAAATATTATACTGAACACTGTGTTTGTTATCAAAACATATTATACTGAAAACTGTGTTTTTTTCCAGAACATATTATACTGAACACTGTGTTTGTTTCCAGAACATATTATACTGAACACTGTGTTTGTTTCCAGAACATATTATACTGAACATTATATTTGTTTCCAGAACATATTATACTGACAACTGTGTTTGTTTTCAGAACATATTATACTGAACACTATGTTTGTTTCCAGAACATATTATACAGATCACTTTGTTTGTTTTCAGAACATATTATACTGAACACTGTGTTTCTTTCCAGAACATATTATACTGAAAACTGTGTTTCTTTCCAGAACATATTATCCAGTAAACTTTGTTTGTTTCCAGAACATATTATACTGAACATTATATTTGTTTCCAGAACATATTATACTGAAAACTGTGTTTGTTTCCAGAACATATTATACTGAACACTGTGTTTGTTTCCAGAACATATTATACTGAAAACGGTGTTTGTTTCCAGAACATATTATACTGAACACTGTGTTTGTTTCCAGAACATATTATACAGATCACTTTTTTTTATTTTATTTTATTATTTTTTTTGGGGGGAATCACTTAGTTTGTTTCAAGAACATATTATACTGAAACCCGTGTTTGTTTCCAGAACATTTTATACTAAAAGCTGTGTTTGTTTCCAGAAAATATTATGCTGAACACAGTACTTGTTTCCAGAAGATATTATACTGAAAACTGTGTTTGTTTCCAGAAAATGTTATACTGAAAACTGTGTTTGCTTACAGAACATATTATACTTAAAACTGTGTTTGTTTCAGAACATATTATACTGAACACTGTGTTTGTTTCCAGAATATATGATACTGAAAAGTGTGTTTGTTTCCAGAACATATTATACTTAAATGTGTGTTTGTTTCCGGAACATAATATACTTAAAAAAGGGTTTGTTTCCAGAACATATTACACTGAAAACTGTGTTTGTGTCCAGAACATATTATACTGAAAAATGTGTTTGGTTCCAGAACATATTATACTGAACTCTGTGTTTGTTTCCAGAAAATATTATGCTGAACACAGTACTTGTTTCCAGAAAATATTATAATGAAAACTGTGTTTGTTTCCTGAACATATTATACTTAAAAAGGTTTTTTTCCAGAACATATTATACTGAAAACTGTGTTTGTTTCCTGAACATATTATACTGAACACTGTGTTTGTTTCCAGAACCTACTGTACTGAACACTGTGTTTGTTTCAGAAAATATTCCATTGAACACTGTGTTTGTTTCAGAACACATTATACTGAAATCTATATTTCTTCCCAGAACATATTATACTGAAAAATGTTTTCGTTTCCAGAAATTATTATACTGAAAACTGTGTTTGTTTCCAGAACATATTATACTGAAAACTGTGTTTGTTTCCAAAACATATTATACTGAACATTATATTTGTTTCCAGAACATATTATACTGACAACTGTGTTTGTTTTCAGAACATATTATACTGAACACTGTGTTTGTTTCCAGAACATATTATACAGATCACTTTGTTTGTTTTCAGAACATATTATACTGAACACTGTGTTTATTTCCAGAACATATTATCCAGTAAACTTTGTTTGTTTCCAGAACATATTATACTGAACATTATATTTGTTTCCAGAACATATTATACTGAAAACTGTGTTTGTTTCCAGAACATATTATACTGAACTCTGTGTTTGTTTCCAGAAAATATTATGCTGAATAAAGCACTTGTTTCTATAACGTATTATACAGAAAACTGTGTTTGTTTACAGAATATATTATACTGAACATTATATTTGTTTCCAAAACATATTATACTGAGAACTGTGTTTGTTTCCAGAACATATTGTACTGACAACGGTGTTTGTTTCCAGAAAATATTATACTGAACACTGTGTTTGTTTCCAGAACATATTATACTGAAAACTGTGTTTGTTTCCAGAACATATTATACTGAACACTGTGTTTGTTTCAAGAACATATTATACTGAAAACTGTGTTTGTTTCCAGAACATATTATACAGAACACTGTGTTTCTTTCCAGAACATATTATCCAGTAAACTGTGTTTGTTTCCATAACATATTATACTGAGAACTCTGTTTGTTTCCAGAACATACTGTACAGAAAACAGTGTTTGTTTCCAGAAAATATTATACTGAACACTGTGTTTGTTATCAAAACATATTATACTGAAAACTGTGTTTGTTTCCAGAACATATTATACTGAACACTGTGTTTGTTTCCAGAACATATTATACTGAACACTGTGTTTGTTTCCAGAACATATTATACTGAACATTATATTTGTTTCCAGAACATATTATACTGACAACTGTGTTTGTTTTCAGAACATATTATACTGAACACTATGTTTGTTTCCAGAACATATTATACAGATCACTTTGTTTGTTTTCAGAACATATTATACTGAACACTGTGTTTCTTTCCAGAACATATTATACTGAAAACTGTGTTTCTTTCCAGAACATATTATCCAGTAAACTTTGTTTGTTTCCAGAACATATTATACTGAACATTATATTTGTTTCCAGAACATATTATACTGAAAACTGTGTTTGTTTCCAGAACATATTATACTGAACACTGTGTTTGTTTCCAGAACATATTATACTGAAAACGGTGTTTGTTTCCAGAACATATTATACTGAACACTGTGTTTGTTTCCAGAACATATTATACAGATCACTTTTTTTTTTTTTTTTTTTTGGGGGTGAATCACTTAGTTTGTTTCAAGAACATATTATACTGAAACCCGTGTTTGTTTCCAGAACATTTTATACTAAAAGCTGTGTTTGTTTCCAGAAAATATTATGCTGAACACAGTACTTGTTTCCAGAATATATTATACTGAAAACTGTGTTTGTTTCCAGAAAATGTTATACTGAAAACTGTGTTTGCTTACAGAACATATTATACTTAAAACTGTGTTTGTTTCCAGAACATATTATACTGAACACTGTGTTTGTTTCCAGAACATATTATACTGAAAACTGTGTTTGTTTCCAGAACATATTATACTGAAAACTGTGTTTGTTTCCAGAACATATTATACTTAAAAAAGGGTTTGTTTCCAGAACATATTATACTGAAAACTGTGTTTGTTTCCAGAACATATTATACTGAAAACGGTGTTTGTTTCCAGAACATATTATACTGAACACTGTGTTTGTTTCCAGAAAATATTATGCTGAACACAGTACTTGTTTCCAGAGGATATTATACTGAACACTTTGTGTGTTTCCAGAGCATATTAAACTGAAAACTATGTTTGTTTACAGAACATATTATACTGAACATTATATTTGTTTCCAGAACATATTATACTGACAACTGTGTTTGTTTTCAGAACATATAATAATAATATAATAATATGCCATTTAGCAGACGCTTTTATCCAAAGCGACTTACAGTCATGCGTGCATAATTTTTTTTGTGTATGGGTGGTCCCGGGTTCGAACCCACTACCTTGGCGTTAGCGCCGTGCTCTACCAGTATAACATCTTATACTGAACAATCTAGTGTTTGTTTCCAGAACATATTATACAGATCACTAAGTTTGTTTCCAGAACATATTATACTGAACACTGTGTTTGTTTCCAGAACATATTATACTGAACAATGTTTGTTTCAGAGCATATAATACTGAAACTGTTTTTGTTTCACGATATATATTATACTAAACTGTGTTTGTTTCCAGAACATAATTATACTGAAAATTGTGTTTGTTTCCAGAACATATTATACTGAAAACTGTGTTTTCCAGAACATATTATACTGAACACTGTGTTTGTTTCAGAACATATTATACAGATCACTTTGTTTGTTTTCAGAACATATTGTACTGAACACTGTGTTTCTTTCCAGAACATATTATACAGAAAACTGTGTTTGTTTCCAGAACATATTATACTGAAAACTGTGTTTGTTTCCAGAACATATTATACTGAACACTGTGTTTGTTTCCAGAACATATTATACAGAAAACTGTGTTTGTTTCCAGAACATATTATACTGAGAACTGTGTTTGTTTTCAGAACATATTATACTGAACACTGTGTTTGTTTCCAGAACATATTATACAGAACAATTTGTTTGTTTCCAGAACATATTACACTGAATACTGTGTTTGTTTCCAGAACATATTATACTGACAACTGTGGTTGTTTCCAGAACGTATTATTTTGAAAACTGTGTTTGTTTCCAGAACATATTATACTGAACACTGTGTTTGTTTCCAGAACATATTATACTGAAAACTGTGTTTGTTTCCAGAACATCTTATACTGAAAACTGTGTTTGTTTCCAGAACATATTATACTGAACATTATATTTGTGTCCAGAACATAATATACTGACAACTGTGTTTGTTTTCAGAACATATTATACTGAATACTGTGTTTGTTTCCAGAACATATTATACAGATCACTTTGTTTGTTTCCAGAACATATTAGACTGAACACTGTGTTTCTTTCCAGAACATATTATCCAGTAAACTTTGTTTGTTTCCAGAACATATTATACTGAAAACTGTGTTTGTTTCCAGAACATATTATACTGAACACTGTGTTTGTTTCCAGAACATATTATACTGAAAACAGTGTTTGTTTCCAGAACATATTATACTGAAAACTGTGTTTGTTTCCAAAACATATTATACTGAACATTATATTTGTTTCCAGAACATATTATACTGACAACTGTGTTTGTTTTCAGAACATATTATACTGAACACTATGTTTGTTTCCAGAACATATTATACAGATCACTTTGTTTGTTTTCAGAACATATTATACTGAACACTGTGTTTCTTTCCAGAACATATTATCCAGTAAACTTTGTTTGTTTCCAGAACATATTATAATGAACAATGTGTTTGTTTCCAGAACTTATTATACTGAAAACTGTGTGTGTTTCCAGAACATATTATACTGAACACTGTGTTTGTTTCAAGAACATATTATACTGAACACTGTGTTTCTTTCCAGAACATATTATCCAGTAAACTGTGTTTGTTTTCAGAACATACTGTACTGAAAACTGTGTTTGTTTCCAGAAAAGATTATACTGAACACTGTGTTTGTTTCCAGAACATCTTATACTGAACACTTTGTGTGTTTCCAGAAGACATTATACTGAAATCTGTGTTTGTTTCCAGAACATATTATACTGAAAACTGTGTTTGTTTCCAGAAAATATTATACTGAGGACTGTGTTTGTTTCCAGAACATCTTATATTGAACACTGTGTGTGTTTCCAGAAGACATTAGACTGAAAACTGCATTTGTTTCCAGAGCATATTACACTGAAAACTATGTTTGTTTACAGAACATATTATACTGAAAACTGTATTTGTTTCCAGAACATATTATATTTAAAACTGTGTTTGTTTCCAGAACATATTATTTTGAAAGCTGTGTTTGTTTCCACAACATATTATACTGATTACTGTGTTTGTTTCCAGAACATATTATACTGAACACTGTATTTCTTTCCAGAACATATTATACTGGAAAATGTTTTTGTTTCCAGAACTTATTATACTGAAAACTGTGTTTGTTTCCAGAACATATTATATTGAAAACTGCGTTTGTTTCCAGAACATATTATACTGAAAACTGTTTGTTTCCAGAACATATTATACTGAAAACTGTGTTTGTTTCCAGAACATATTATATTGAAAACTGCGTTTGTTTCCAGAACATATTATTTTGAAAACTGTGTTTGTTTCCAGAACATATTATTTTGAAAGCTGTGTTCGTTTCCACAACATATTATACTGATTACTGTGTTTGTTTCGAGAACAAATTATACTGAACACTGTGTTTGTTTCCAGAACATCTTATAATGAAAAATGTTTTTGTTTCCAGAACTTACTAAAACTGAAAACTGTGTTTGTTTCAAGAACATATTATACTGAAAAAAGGGTTTGTTTCCAGAACATATTATACTGAAAACTGTGTTTGTTTCCAGAACATATTATAATGAACAATGTGTTTGTTTCCAGAGCATATAATACTGAAACTGTTTTTGTTTCCACAATATATATTATACTGAAAACTGTGTTTGTTTCCAAAAAATAAATTATACTGAAAATTGTGTTTGTTTCCAGAACATATTATACTGAAAACTGTGTTTCCAGAACATATTATATTGAACACTGTGTTTGTTTCCAGAACATATTATACTAAAAACTGTGTTTGTTTTCAGAACATATTGTACTTAAAAAAGGGTTTGTTTCCAGAACATATTATACTGAAAACTGTGTTTGTTTCCAGAACATATTATAATGAACAATGTGTTTGTTTCCAGAGCATATAATACTGAAACTGTTTTTGTTTCCACAATATATATTATACTGAAAACTGTGTTTGTTTCCAGAATAAATTATACTGAAAATTGTGTTTGTTTCCAGAACATATTATACTGAAAACTGTGTTTCCAGAACATATTATATTAAACACTGTGTTTGTTTCCAGAACATATTATACTAAAAACTGTGTTTGTTTTCAGAACATATTGTACTTAAAAAAGGGTTTGTTTCCAGAACATATTATACTGAAAACTGTGTTTGTTTCTAGAACATATTATACTGAACACTGTGTTTGTTTCCAGAACATATTATACTGAACACTTGTGTTTGTTTCCAGAACATATTATACAGAACACTTTGTTTGCTTCCAGAACATATTATGCTGAACACTGTGTTTGTTTCCAGAACATATTATACTGAAAACTGTGTTTGTTTCCAGAACATATTATAATGAACAATGTGTTTGTTTCCAGAGCATATAATACTGAAACTGTTTTTGTTTCCACAATATATATTATACTGAAAACTGTGTTTGTTTCCAGAATAATTTATACTGAAAATTGTGTTTGTTTCCAGAACATATTATACTGAAAACTGTGTTTCCAGAACATATTATACTGAACACTGTGTTTGATTCCAGAACATATTATACTAAAAACTGTGTTTGTTTTCAGAACATATTATACTTAAAAAAGGGTTTGTTTCCAGAACATATTATACTGAAACTGTGTTTGTTTCTAGAACATATTATACAGAACACTTTGTTTGCTTCCAGAACATATTATGCTGAACACTGTGTTTGTTTCCAGAACATATTATAGTGAAAACTGTGTTTGTTTCCAGAACATATTATTTTGAAAACTGTGTTGGTTTCCAGAACATATTATTTTGAAAACTGTGTTTGTTTCCAGTACATATTATTTTAAAAGCTGTGTTTGTTTCCACAACATATTATACTGATTACTGTGTTTGTTTCCAGAACAAATTATACTGAACACTGTGTTTCTTTCCAGAACATATTATCCAGTAAACTGTGTTTGTTTCCATAACATATTATACTGAGGACATTGGTTGTTTCCAGAACATACTGTACTGAAAACTGCGTTTGTTTCCAGAAAATATTATACTGAACACTGTGTTTTTTTCCAGAACATCTTATACTTAAAAATGTTTTTGTTTCCAGAACTTATTATTTTGAAAGCTGTGTTTGTTTCCACAACATATTATACTGAAAACTGTGTTTGTTTCCAGAACATATTATACTGAACAATGTGTTTGTATCCAGAGCATATAATACTGAAACTGTGCTTGTTTCCAGAACATATTATGCTGAAAACTGTGTTTGTTTCAAGAACATATTATACTGAACTTTTGATTTGTTTCCAGAATATATTATACGTAAAACTGTGTTTGTTTCCAGAATATATTGTACTGAAAACTGTGTTTGTTTCCAGAACTTATTATACTGAAAACTGTGTTTCCAGAACATATTATACTGAACACTGTGTTTGTTTCCAGAACATATTATACTGACAAATGTGTTTGTTTCCAGAACATCTTATACTTAAAAATGGTTTTGTTTCCAGAACTTATTATACTGAAAACTGTGTTTGTTTCAAGAACATATTATACTGAAAACTGTGTTTGTTTTCAGAACATATTATCCAGTAAACTGTGTTTGTTTTCAGAACATATTATACTTTAAAAAGGGTTTGTTTCCAGAACATATTATACTGAAAACTGTGTTTGTTTCCAGAACATATTATACTGAGCAATGTGTTTGTTTCCAGAGAATATAATACTGAAAACTGTGTTTGTTTACAGAATAAATTATACTGAAAATTGTGTTTGTTTCCAGAACATATTCTACTGAAAACTGTGTTTACAGAACATACTATACTGAAAACTGTGTTTGTTTCCAGAACATATTATACTGACAAATGTGTTTGTTTCCAGAACATATTGTTTTGAAAACTGTCTTTGTTTCCAGAACATATTATTTTGAAAGCTGTGTTTGTTTCCACAACATATTATACTGAAAACTGTGTTTGTTTCCAGAACATATTATACTGAACAATGTGTTTGTTTCCAGAGCATATAATACTGAAACTGTGCTTGTTTCCAGAACATATTATGCTGAAAACTGTGTTTGTTTCAAGAACATATTATACTGAACCTTTGATTTGTTTCCAGAATATATTATACGTAAAACTGTGTTTGTTTCCAGAATATATTGTACTGAAAACTGTGTTTGTTTCCAGAACTTATTATACTGAAAACTGTGTTTGTTTCCAGAACATATTATACTGAAAAATGTTTTTGTTTCCAGAACATATTATATTGAAAACTGTGTTTGTTTCAAGAACATATTATACTGAAAACTGTGTTTGTTTTCAGAACATATTATACTGAAAACTGTGTTTGTTTTCAGAACATATTATACTGAAAACTGTGTTTGTTTTCAGAACATATTATACTTTAAAAAGGGTTTGTTTCCAGAACATATTATATTGAAAATTGTGTTTGTTTCCAGAACCTATTATACTGAACAATGTGTTTGTTTCCAGAGCATATAATATTGAAACTGTGTTTGTTTTCAGAATATATTATACTGAAAACTGTGTTTGTTTCCAGAAAATATTATACTGAGGACTGTGTTTGTTTCCAGAACATACTGTACTGAAAGCTGTGTTTGTTTCCAGAACATATTATCCAGTAAACTGTGTTTGTTTCCAGAACATATTATACTGAACACTGTATTTCTTTCCAGAACATATTATTTTGAAAACTGTGTTTGTTTCCAGAACATATTATTTTAAAAGCTGTGTTTGTTTCCACAACATATTATACTGATTACTGTGTTTGTTTCCAGAACAAATTATACTGAACACTGTGTTTCTTTCCAGAACATATTATCCAGTAAATTGTGTTTGTTTCCATAACATATTACACTGAGGACATTGTTTGTTTCCAGAACATACTGTACTGAAAACTGCGTTTGTTTCCAGAAAATATTATACTGAGGACTGTGTTTTTTTCCAGAACATCTTATACTTAAAAAAAAATTGTTTCTAGAACTTATTATACTGAAAACTGTGTTTGTTTCAAGAACATATTATACTGAACACTGTGTTTGTTTCCAGAGAATATAATACTGAAAACTGTGTTTGTTTACAGAATAAATTATACTGAAAATTGTGTTTGTTTCCAGAACATATTATCCTGAAAACTGTGTTTACAGAACATACTATACTGAAAACTGTGTTTGTTTACATAACATATTATACTGACAAATGTGTTTGTTTCCAGAACATATTGTTTTGAAAACTGTCTTTGTTTCCAGAACATATTATTTTGAAAGCTGTGTTTGTTTCCACAACATATTATACTCAAAACTGTGTTTGTTTCCAGAACATATTATACTGAACAATGTGTTTGTTTCCAGAGCATATAATACTGAAACTGTGCTTGTTTCCAGAACATATTATGCTGAAAACTGTTTTTGTTTCAAGAACATATTATACTGAACCTTTGATTTGTTTCCAGAATATATTATACGTAAAACTGTGTTTGTTTCCAAAAAATATTGTACTGAAAACTGTGTTTGTTTCCAGAACTTATTATACTGAAAACTGTGTTTGTTTCCAGAACATATTATACTGAAAACTGTGTTTGTTTTCAGAACATATTATACTGAAAACTGTGTTTGTTTTCAGAACATATTATACTTTAAAAAGGGTTTGTTTCCAGAACATATTATATTGAAAATTGTGTTTGTTTCCAGAACTTATTATACTGAACATTGTGTTTGTTTCCAGAGCATATAATACTGAAACTGTGTTTGTTTTCAGAATATATTATACTGAAAACTCTGTTTGTTTCCAGAATATATTATACTGAAAATTGTGTTTGTTTACAGAACAAATTGTGCTGAAAACTGTGTTTGTTTCAAGAACATATTATACTTAACCTTTGATTTGTTTCCAGAACATATTATACGTAAAACTGTGTTTGTTTCCAGAAAATATTGTACTGAAAACTGTGTTTGTTTCCAGAACATATTATCCTGTAAACTGTAGGTATGAGTATAAAAAACTATTGAAATGACTGTAAGTATTGACTATCTAAATTGTATTTGGTCTGTCAATTATGTGACCTGTAATTTATATAAAAGTGCATCTAGTGGGGCCTCTCGAGTGGTGCAGTTTCCTAAGGTACTGCATCGCAGTGCTAGAGGTGTCACTACAGATCCGGGTTCGATCCAAGGCTGTGTCACAACTGGCCGTGATTGGGAGTCCCATAGGGCGGCGCACAATTGGCCCAGCGTCGTCCGGGTTTGGGGGGGCTTTAGCCGAGAGGGCTTTACTTGGCTCATCGCGCACTATCGACTCCTTCAGTCATCACTTGAACGATTTTTCCTCCGACACATTGGTGCGAGCAGGTGTTAAGAAACGCGGTTTGGCGGATTATGTTTCGGAGGACGCATGAATCAACCTTCGCCTCCCAAGCCCTTTTGTGGAGTTTCAGCGATGAGACAAGGTCGAAATTGGGGAGAAAAGGGGGTAAAATACACAAAACAAAACAAAAAGTGCAACTAATGCTGTGTGGCGCCTCCACTGTTTCCCATTACTGTCTAATATGTGGCATGATTAGCCCTTTCCTGCCTCATGGGTGGAATGTCATTCATATTTTTAATAATTTCATCATTATTTAAAACAATTTTTTATTTTTTTATCTGGTGTTTCTATGTTAAACAGTTTTGTTATATTTCAGTCTTCTGTGAGGTATATAGAGTGTAATATTGGGATGCAAATTCAAAATGGAATACATTTCAACTCTATATCTGACATGGTACAGTTGTCTTATTTTTGTAAGTCCATAACCATGTGTGTGAGGTGTATACTTTTGTTTCAAAGTAGATTTGTTTAAGACCACCAAGAAGCACTCTGTGTGACCCTGATTGAGCCCACTGCAGTAAAAAGTCATTGAACATGCAATCAGAAACTGCCTTCTGCCTGCAGACCTTAATTAAGATGGGCTGAGTGATACATGATCCGTGGCATCAGTGATGTACATTACAGTATCTCAGTAGAGTATTGTATCTCAGTACAGTATCTCAGTACAGTACAGTATCTTACTACAGTATACAGTAGCGTATCTCATTACAGTACAGTATCTCAGCATAATACAGTATCTGTTTACGGTACAGAATCGCTGTACAATACAGTATCACAGTATAGTACAGTATCTCAGTACAGTATCTCAGTAAAGTACAGTATCTCAGTAAAGTACAGTATATCAGTACAGTATCTCAATACAGTATCTCGAAACTATGTCTCAGAAAAGTACAGTATCTCAGTACAGTGTCTCAGTACAGTTTCTCAGTACAGTACAGTGAATTAGTAAAGTATCTCATTACAGTACCTCAGTACAGTATTTCAGTACAGTATTTCAGTATAGTACAGTATCTCAGTATAGTACAGTATATCAGTACAGCATCTCAATACAGTATCTCGAAAATATGTCTCAGTAAAGTACAGTATCTCAGTACAATATCTCAGCACATTTTCTCGGTACAGTATCTCAGTACAGTAAAATATCACAGTATATCAGTACAGTACAGTATCTCAGTACAGTAAAAACAACTGGGCTGGCGTAATAGATATTTTGTAATGTACAGTTTCAAGTTTAAGTTTCAAGTTTTAATATCACATGCACAATTACAGTGAAATGTCTTTTTGCAAACTCAAAAATCAACAATGCAATAATTAATAGCAATGTAATAGTATAAAAAAATACACCCGAGACTAAGAAGAAATATGAAGAACACAATAAGTAAGTAAGCATACTATATACATGGTCAGGTGACTATATACAGGGTCAGGTGACTTTATACAGGGTCAGGTGACTATATACAGGGCCAGGTGACTATATACAGGGTCAGGTGACTATATACAGGGTCAGGTGACTATATACAGGGTCAGGTGACTATATACAGGGTCAGGTGACTATATACAGGGTCAGTGCCAGTACCATATTAACAATGTGCAGGGATACTGGAGTGATAGAGGTAGATATGTATAGGGGTAAGGTGACTATATACAGGGTCAGTTCCAATACCATATTAACAATGTGCAGGGATACTGGAGTGATGGAGGTAGATATGTATAGGGGTCAGGTGACTAGGCAACAGGATATACGGTGCATTCGGAAAGTATTCAGACCCTTTCACTTTTTCCACATTTTGTTACGTTACAGCCTTATTCTAAAATGTACTAAATTGATTTTCCCCCTCATCAATCTACACACAATACCCCATAATGACAAAGCAAAAACAGGTTTGTGGAAATTTTAGGGATGGTGCCAGGTTTCCTCCAGACGTGACGGTTGACAATCAGCCCAAAGAAATTCATCAGACCAGATAATCTTGTTTCTTATGGTCTGAGAGTCCTTTAGGTGCCTTTAGGCAAACTCCAAGCGGGCTGTCATGTGCCTTTTACTGAGGAGTGGTTTCCGTCTGCCACTAACATAAAGGCCTGATTGGTGGAGTGCTGCAGAGATGGCTGTCCTTCTGGAAGGTTCTCCATTCTCCACAGAGGAACTCTGGAGCTCTGCCAGAGTGATGGAACATTTTATGTTTGTGATTTTCTAATAACCAATTTCTGTGTTCTATGTTTGTGATTTTCTAATAACCAATTTCTGTGTTCTATGTTTGTGATTTTCTAATAACCAATTTCTGTGTTCTATGTTTGTGATTTTCTAATAACCAATTTCTGTGTTCTATGTTTGTGATTTTCTAATAACCAATTTCTGTGTTCTATGTTTGTGATTTTCTAATAACCAATTTCTGTGTTCTATGTTTGTGATTTTCTAATAACCAATTTCTGTGTTCTATGTTTGTGATTTTCTAATAACCAATTTCTGTGTTCATGCAAGTGACTGACTTGAACAAATCCTCACTACCAGTATCTGCAATTTGGCAGTACGCCCAGACCCTTGTTTTGAGAACGGAAGATATCTCAGTTTCAAGGTCTCAGCTTAGAGAGAAGAAGACTCATGAGGTATTGATTTGTCATGACCCAGTATCGGTCGGTCACATGAATGAAGCAAACGTTAATGATGAATTAATTATGAATTATGAATAAACTAAATCATGCAACAATAACTAATAATAATATGCCATTTAGCAGACGCTTTTATCCAAAGCGACTTACAGTCATGCGTGCATACATTTTTTGTGTATGGGTGGTCCCGGGGATCGAACCCACTACCCTTGGCGTTACAAGCGCCGTGCTCTACCAGCTGAGCTACAGAGGACCACAAGTCTGCAGTATGTAAGAGATCTAACGGGACTGCCCCGGTAGAGCTCCTGACAGACGTTCACTATGGTGCATCAAGTTTGTTGGAACCTCTCCAGCGCGCTGATAATAAATAATTATTAATTTAAGATTTACTTCGAGTGTCCCTGTGTAGATTTTCCACGACATGCCTTTTACTGAGGAGTGGCTTCCGTCTGGCCACTCTACCATAAAGGCCTGATTGGTGGAGTGCTACAGAGATAGATGTCCTTCTGGAAGGTTCTCCCATCTCCACAGAGGAACTCTGGAGCTCCGTCAGAGTGACCATTGGGTTCTTGGTCACCTCCCTGACCAAGGCCCTTCTCCACCGATTGCTCAGTTTGACCGGGCGGCCAGCTCTAGGAAGAGTCTTGATGGTTCCAAACTTCTTCCATTTAACAATGATGGAGGCCATTGTGCTCTTGGGGACCTTCAATGCTGCAGAAATGTTTTGGATACCCTTCCCCAGATCTGTGCCTCGACATAATCCTGTCTCGGAGTTCTACGGACAATTCCTTCGACCTCATGGCTTGGTTTGTGCTCTGACATGCACTGTCAACTGTGGGACCTTATATAGACAGGTGTGTGCCCTTCCAAATCATGTCCAATCAATTGAATTTACCACAGGTGGACTCCAATCAAGTTGTAGAAACATCTCAAGGATGATCAATGGAAACAGGATGCACCTGAGCTACATTTCGAGTTTCATTGCAAAGGGTCTGAATACTTATGTACATAAGGTATTTCTGTTTTTCATTTGTAATACATTTGCCCCCCAAAAAATTAAAACCTGTTTTCGCTTTGTCCTTATGGGGTATTGTGTGTAGATTGATGAGGAAAAAAATGTATTTAATCAATTTTAGAATAAGGCTGTAACGTAACAAAATGTGGAAAAAGTGAAGGGGTCTGAACACTTTACTTTACTTTGCACTGTAAGATAAACAGAGTAGCAGCAGCTTGTGAGTGGGTGGGTGTGCGTGTGTATAGAGTCAGTATACATTTATTTTAGTGAGCAGATGATGGAGTGAGTGTGTGTAGAGCCCAGTGCATAGTGCAAAAAATATAAATAACATGTAAATACAAGGTTAACTCAGATAGATTTTGTTAGCTATTTATCAGTCATTGCTTGGGGATAGAAGTTGTTCAAGAGCCTGTTGGTACCGGACTTGATGCACCGGTTCCGCTTGCCGTGCTGAAGCAGAGAGAATAGTCTATGGCTTGGGTGGTTGGAGTCTTTAACGATTTTTCCGGGCCTTTCTTCAACACTGCTTGATATAGATGTCCTGGATGGCAGTTAGCTCGGCCCCGATGTACTGGGCTGTCCGCACCACCCTGTGTAGCTTCATGTGATCGAGGGCAGTGATGTTACCATACCAAGCAGTGATGCAGCCAGTCAAAATACTCTCAATGGTGCAGCTGTAGAACTTTTTGAGGATTTGATGGCCCATGACAAACTTTTTCAAGTGGGAAGAGACACTGTTGCGCCTTCTTCAAGACTGTGCGCGTGTGTTTGGACCATTTGAAATATTTAGTGATTTGGACTCAGAGGAACTTGAAGCTCTCAACCTGCTCCACTGAACTCCCGTCGATGTGGATGGGGGCGTGCTCGTCCCACCCCACCCCTTTCCTGGAGTGCACAATCAGCTCCTTTGTCTTACTGACGTTGAGGGAGAGGTTGTTGTTCTGGCACCACAATGCCAGGTCACTGACCTCCTCCCTATAGGCTGTCTCATCATCGCTGGTGATCAGGCCTACCACCGTCATGTCGTCAGCAAACTTGATGATGGTGTTGGAGTTGTGCACGGCCACACAGTCGTGGGTGAACAGGGAGTACAGGAGGAGACTAAACATGCACCCCTGAGGGGCCCCTGTGTTGGGTCAGTGTGGTGGATGGGTTGTTGCCTCACCACGTGGGGGCGGCCCGTCAGGAAGTCCAGGATCCAGTTGCAGAGGGAGGTGTTCAGACCCAGAGTCCTAAACTTGGTGACGAGCTTGGAAGGGATAATGGTTTTGAACGCTGAGCTGTAATCAATGAACAGCATTCTCACATAGGTATTCCTCTTATCTAGGTGTGTGAGGGCAGTGTGGAGAGCAATTGAGATTGAGTCATCTATGGATCTGTTGGGTCTAGGGTGTCTGGGATGGTGGAGGTAATGTGAGCCATAACCAGCCTCTCAAAGTGCTACAGGGCGGTAGTCATTGTGACATGAAGCCTTAGATTTCTTGGGAACAGGAATGATAGTGGTCATCTTAAAACATGTGGAGATTTAAACTGGGACAAGGAGAGGTTGAAAATGACCGTGAATATACCTGCCAGCTGTTCTGCGCATGCGCTGAGTACGCACCCTGGAATACCATCCAGCCCCATCGCCTGATTAAAGACCTTTCTCACGTCGGCCTTGTAGAGCGAGCTCAACCAATCCTCTGGGTCGGTGACGGCCCTCGCACCCGGAACGATGTTGTTGTTGTCAAAGCGTACATAAAATGCATTGAGTTCGTCAGGTAGAGAGGCATCGTTGGGCAGATCACTGTTGGGTCTTCCTTTGTAATCCGTAATAGACTGTAGCCCCTGCCACATGCAGCGGGTGTCGGAGCCTGTGGAATATGATTCCACCTTGTTCCTATATTGTCCTTTTTGCTCGTTTGATGACTCCGTGGAGGTCATAGCGGGACCTGTTCCTGTCCTCGGCCGTTGCCTCAGAGGTGGTTAGCTCGTCAGTGTTATCGGTGGAGTCTCGGAACAGTGTGTATATTCACCATATTTTAAGGAATAGCAAAAAAAAAAAGTATTACTTTTACTTGAAAATTAAATGAAAAGCATTCGGTGCACTCTAAATCCCATTGCCAGGATAGCCAGCCAACTGTAACTCCTGTGTAAGAGGATATCTCTACTCCACATCTCAAATATGCAGCTCCCTCTCACATCACATCACAGCTCTTTCTCTAATCTCCACTGTCACATGACAGACTTCAGAGAGGACCTGTCCACTTGTACTGACCAGCCAAGGAATGTTACAGATTAATACAGTCATTCTGAGGAGAGAGAACATGTCAGAGAGGGGGGAGAGAGAGAGAGACAGAGGAGAGAGCAGAGAGAGAGAGGACAGCGAAAGAGAGACAGAGAGAGAGAGAGAGAGAGAGAGAGAGAGGAGAGAGCAGAGAGAGAGAGAGAGAGAGAGAGAGAGAGCAGACAGCGAAAGAGAGACAGAGAGAGAAAGAGAATATCACAGATAAAGACAGAAAAAGGAGAGAGAGCGATAAAGAGAGAGCAGGACCATAAGATGAGGAAAGCATAGTGGTTAGTTATCAGTGGGTAAAGCATGGTGGTTAGTTATCAGTAGGTAAAGCATGGTGGTCATGGTGGTTAGTTATCAGTGGGTAAAGCATGGTGGTCCTGGTGGTTAGTTATCAGTGGGTAAAGCATGGTGGTCCTGGTGGTTAGTTATCAGTGGGTAAAGCATGGTGGTCCTGGTGGTTAGTTATCAGTGGGTAAAGCATGGTGGTCCTGGTGGTTAGTTATCAGTGGGTAAAGCATGGTGGTTATGGTGGTTAGTTATCAGTGGGTAAGCATGGTGGTCATAGTGGTTAGTTATCAGTAGGTAAAGCATGGTGGTTATGGTGGTTAGTTATCAGTGGGTAAGCATGGTGGTCCTGGTGGTTAGTTATCAGTGGGTAAAGCATGGTGGTCATAGTGGTTAGTTATCAGTGGGTAAAGCATGGTGGTCATAGTGGTTAGTTATCAGTGGGTAAAGCATGGTGGTCCTGGTGGTTAGTTATCAGTGGGTAAAGAATGGTGGTCCTGGTGGTTAGTTATCAGTGGGTAAAGCATGGTGGTCCTGGTGGTTAGTTATCAGTGGGTAAAGCATGGTGGTTATAGTGGTTAGTTATCAGTGGGTAAAGCATGGTGGTCCTGGTGGTTAGTTATCAGTGGGTAAAGCATGGTGGTTATAGTGGTTAGTTATCAGTGGGTAAAGCATGGTGGTCCTGGTGGTTAGTTATCAGTGGGTAAAGCATGGTGGTTATAGTGGTTAGTTATCAGTGGGTAAAGCATGGTGGTCCTGGTGGTTAGTTATCAGTGGGTAAAGCATGGTGGTCCTGGTGGTTAGTTATCAGTGGGTAAAGCATGGTGGTTATGGTGGTTAGTTATCAGTGGGTAAAGCATGGTGGTCATGGTGGTTAGTTATCAGTAGGTAAAGCATGGTGGTCCTGGTGGTTAGTTATCAGTGGGTAAAGCATGGTGGTCCTGGTGGTTAGTTATCAGTAGGTAAAGCATGGTGGTCATGGTGGTTAGTTATCAGTGGTCAGCTGTATTAGACTAATAGATATATTGATGTTACTTCCAGGTCCCTGCTGATGTCTCTACTAAAATTCTCCCAGAACAGAGAAGACATTCCCCTGCCTACACTAGTAGCCATTAGGTTAGTTAACTAGTTATAAGGGGGCAGTAGACTAGTGGAAAGTAGGTTAGTTAACTAGTTATAAGGGGGCAGTAGACTAGTGGAAAGTAGGTTAGTTAACTAGTTATAAGGAGGCAGTAGACTAGTAGATAGTAGGTTAGTTAGCTAGTTATCAGGGGGCAGTAGACTAGTAGATAGTAGGTTAGTTAGCTAGTTATCAGGGGAGCAGTAGACTAGTAGATAGTAGGTTAGTTAGCTAGTTATCAGGGTAGCAGTAGACTAGTAGATAGTAGGTTAGTTAGCTAGTTATCAGGGGAGCAGTAGACTAGTAGATAGTAGGTTAGTTAGCTAGTTATCAGGGGAGCAGTAGACTAGTAGATAGTAGGTTAGTTAGCTAGTTATCAGGGGAGCAGTAGACTAGTAGATAGTAGGTTAGTTAGCTAGTTATCAGGGGAGCAGTAGACTAGTAGATAGTAGGTTAGTTAGCTAGTTATCAGGGGAGCAGTAGACTAGTAGATAGTAGGTTAGTTAGCTAGTTATCAGGGGAGCAGTAGACTAGTAGATAGTAGGTTAGTTAGCTAGTTATCAGGGGAGCAGTAGACTAGTAGATAGTAGGTTAGTTAGCTAGTTATCAGGGGAGCAGTAGACTAGTAGATAGTAGGTTAGTTAGCTAGTTATCAGGGGAGCAGTAGACTAGTAGATAGTAGGTTAGTTAGCTAGTTATCAGGGGAGCAGTAGACTAGTAGCTGATACTGTATATTTCCAGGTCCATGTTAAAGCAGCTGTCTCTGTTATATGACCCCAGAACATTCCCATAGTGCCAGGCATGTCCAGATGTCTGGCCAGGGTGTCCTCAGTTGCATTCCAAGAGCCTCCCGGAAGGGGAGACGGAGAAAACATGAGGGTTGGTGAGAGTTAGGTTAAGACCATAGTACACCACATACACTGGGGTTAGAGAATTATCAGTAGTATTGCTGTGGACACTGGATAATCTGACTAACACACACACCTGTTTGACCTCTCTGTGATACTGTAGGACTACTTACGTTTACTTTTCTGAGTCAATGCAGGTAGCATTCAATGTCCTGCATTTTGTGTTAACCATGGCAGCCAGCATTGTAAATAAAGAGATATGCCGAAAGATAATCAGCCTCTGTGTCTGTGGATCCTTTCCCCTGAATTTATTTTTCATGTCAGCCAGGCCCATCTTTTCAAAGAATCAACATTTATTTACGTCTCTAGTTCAGTAAAAATAAAGTTGTTTTTTTCTGGTCACAAGATAATCTAGAAAATTGCGGTAAACATCGCCACCCTCAGGCAGAAAACGGAATGTTCTATTCAGGCCCATCTTCTGAGCAAAATATGTAGTTTTGTAGTGATTACAAGAAAATCATTCAGGTAAAGAGCACCACAGTCAGGCAGACAAATCTGAATGTTCTGTCATGTTTCCCTGGCGGATATTGCTGCTACTTAGAAATACTATAACAGTAAATGAATTGATGACATTCACTAATATAAATCTGTCTCCAATATAATTGCATAATATACACAGACCCCACCGTTGACTTTTGACAAATAAATATCAGTGTGAAAAGGCGTCCCATGGTACGGAAGTCAAGAAAGGACATGTGACCCGTTTCAAGAAACTAGGCATATGTCTCATGTTACTACTTCACATTTGAACGTTTTTAATTTTTTTAGCAAAATGCGTTTTTTGGCAGAAATGCCTTTTGGATCATGTGAACTTTCATGCGTCTTAATAACAAACTTGTATGCCATCTGTAAATAATAATACAATAGTTAAATTACGACCCTAGTTGGTTTAGCCACAGAAAAATACAGGAACCTAATGGATGGGCTGGACATGCCAAGAGATGAGTTCGGATAGATGCCATCTAGCATCTATCTATGTCTATAACATCTGTCTATAGCTGCTCAGTATGTGTGGATAATCCTGTCTACCGCAGCTTTTTTTTTAAAGATATCATGAAGAACTGAAAAAGTGTTTCTACGGCTCTCAACAGTGCTGCCCTGCATTTAACAGGCGCAATCGCCAAAGATCATTGGGATACTTATTTCCCTCATTAAAATGCAAATCAATTTATAACATTTTTGACATGCGTTTTTCTGGATTTTTTTGTTGTTATTCTGTCTCTCACTGTTCAAATAAACCTAACATTAAAATTATAGACTGATCATTTCTTTGTCAATGGGCAAACGTACAAAATCAGCAGGGGATCAAATGCTTTTTTCCCTCACTGTAAGCATTTAGTTGTAAGGTCTACTCCTGTTGTATTCAGCGCATATGACAAATAAAATTTGATTTGATTTTGTAGTATGAGTTGGGATTATAGTTAATTGTTTAGCTACAGTGGGGAAAAAAAGTATTTAGTCAGCCACCAATTGTGCAAGTTCTCCCACTTAAAAAGATGAGAGAGGCCTGTAATTTTCATCATAGGTACACGTCAACTATGACAGACAAATTGAGGAAAAAAATCCAGAAAATCCCATTGTAGGATTTTTTAATGAATTTATTTGCAAATTATGGTGGAAAATAAGTATTTGGTCACCTACAAACAAGCAAGATTTCTGGCTCTCACAGACCTGTAACTTCTTCTTTCAGAGGCTCCTCTGTCCTCCACTCGTTACCTGTATTAATGGCACCTGTTTGAACTTGTTATCAGTATAAAATACACCTGTCCACAACCTCAAACAGTCACACTCCAAACTTCACAATGGCCAAGACCAAAGAGCTGTCAAAGGACACCAAAAACAAAATTGTAGACCTGCACCAGGCTGGCAAGACTGAATCTGCAATAGGTAAGCAGCTTGGTTTGAAGAAATCAACTGTGGGAGCAATTATTAGGAAATGGAAGACATACAAGACCACTGATAATCTCCCTCGATCTGGGGCTCCACGCAAGATCTCACCCCGTGGGGTCAAAATGATCACAAGAACGGTGAGCAAAAATCCCAGAACCACACGGGGGGACCTAGTGAATGACCTGCAGAGAGCTGGGACCAAAGTAACAAAGCCAACCATCAGTAACACACTACGCCGCCAGGGACTCAAATCCTGCAGTGCGAGACGTGTCCCCCCTGCTTAAGCCAGTACATGTCCAGGCCCGTCTGAAGTTCATTTGGATGATCCAGAAGAGGATTGGGAGAATGTCATATGGTCAGATGAAACCAAAATATAACTTTTTGGTAAAAACTCAACTCGTCATGTTTGGAGGACAAAGAATGCTGAGTTGCATCCAAAGAACACCATACCTACTGTGAAGCATGGGGTTGGAAACATCATGCTTTGGGGCTGTTTTTTCTGCAAAGGGACCAGGACGACTGATCCGTGTAAAGGAAAGAATGAATGGGGCCATGTATCGTGAGATTTTGAGTGAAACCCTCCTTCCATCAGCAAGGGCATTGAAGATGAAACGTGGCTGGGTCTTTCAGCATGACAGTGATCCCAAACACACCGCCCGGGCAACGAAGGAGTGGCTTCGTAAAAAGCATTTCAAGGTCCTGGAGTGGCCTAGCCAGTCTCCAGATCTCAACCCCATAGAAAATCTTTGGAGGGAGTTGAAAGTCTGTGTTGCCCAGCGACAGCCCCAAAACATCACTGCTCTAGAGGAGATCTGCATGGAGGAATGGGCCAAAATACCAGCAACAGTGTGTGAAAACCTTGTGAAGACTTACAGAAAACGTTTGACCTGTGTCATTGCCAACAAAGGGTATATAACAAAGTATTGAGAAACTTTTGTTATTGACCAAATACTTATTTTCCACCATCATATGCCAATAAATTCATTAAAAATCCTACAATGTGATTTTCTGGATTTTTTTTTCTCATTTTGTCTGTCATAGTTGATGTGTACCTATGATGAAAATTACAGGCCTCTCTCATCTTTTTAAGTGGGAGAACTTGCACAATTGGTGGCTGACTAAATACTTTTTTTCCCCACTGTAGCTAGCTACATGTCTAAACAAAAGATTAGGATATTGGCCAAGGACTAGACTAGTGTATTTTTACTACTACTTTTTGCTACTACTTTCACCACTTTTAGTCTTGAAATCTTTGGTTGTTGGTGGATCCGTAAAGCTTAAGAGGGAGAACGAATGGGTGTAGATTTACATTTACGGCATTTAGCAGACGCTCTTATCCAGAGCGATTTACAAATTGGTGCGTTCACCTTATAGCCAGTGGGACAACCACTTTACAATATATCAATTGTATTTTAATTTTTTAATTTTTTTGGGGGGGTGGGGTAAGGGGAGGGTGGAAGGATGACTTTTATCCTATGCCAGGTATTCCTTAAAGAGGTGGGGTTTCAAGTGTTTCTGGAAGGTGGTGAGTGACTCCGCTGTCCTGGCGTCGTGAGGGATCTTGTTCCACCATTGGGGTGCCAGAGCAGCGAACAGTTTTGACTGGGCTGAGCGGGAACTGTGCTTCCGCAGAGGTAGGGGAGCTAGCAGGCCAGAGGTGGATGAACGCAATGCCCTCGTTTGGGTATAGGGACTGATCAGAGCCTGAAGGTACGGAGGTGCCGTTCCCCTCACAGCTCCGTAGGCAAGCACCACGGTCTTGTAGCAGATGCGGGCTTCAACTGGAAGCCAGTGGAGTGTGCGGAGGAGCGGGGTGACGTGAGAGAACTTGGGAAAGTTGAACACCAGGCGGTGTTCTGGATGAGTTGTAGGGGTTTAATGGCACAGGCAGGGAGCCCAGCCAACAGTGAGTTGCAGTAATCCAGACGGGAGATGACAAGTGCCTGGATTAGGACCTGTGCCGCTTCCTGTGTAAGGTAGGGTCGTACTCTGCGAATGTTGTAGAGCATGAACCTACAGGATCGGGTCACCGCCTTGATGTTAGCGGAGAACGACAGGGTGTTGTCCAGGGTCACGCCAAGGCTCTTTGCACTCTGGGAGGAGGACACAACGGAGTTGTCAACCGTGATGGCGATATCATGGAGCGGGCAGTCCTACCCCGGGAGGAAGAGCAGCTCCGTCTTGCCGAGGTTCAGCTTGAGGTGGTGATCCGTCATCCATACTGATATGTCTGCCAGACATGCAGAGATGCGATTCGCCACCTGGTTATCAGAAGGGGGAAAGGAGAACGAAACATGAGGTGATGGAGGTGGATAAATGGCAGGACAATGGGCCTCAGGATTTCGTCACGGTATCTCTGTGCATTCAAATTGCCATCCATAAAATGCAATTGTGTTTGTTCCGTAGATTATGCCTACCCATACAACAACCCCACCGCCACCATGGGGCACTGTGTTCACAACGTTGACATCAGCAAACCGCTTGCCCACAAAATACACGTGGTCTGCGGTTGTGAGGCCGATGCGACGTACTGCCCAATTCTCTAAAACGATGTTGGATGCGGCTTATAGTAGAGAAAAAACATTCAATTCTCTGGTAAATTGCTCTGGTGGACATTCCTGTAGTCAGCATGTCATTGTCAGGCCAGTTGGACACACTGCCAAATTCTCTAAAATGACGTTGGAGGGAGCTTATGGTAGAGAAATGAACATTTAATTATCTGGCAACAGATGCCAATTGCACGCTCCCTCAAAAGTTGTAATATCAGTGGCACTGTGTTGTGTGACAAAATGGCACATTTTAGAGTAGTCTTTTATTGTCCCCAGCACAAGGTGCACCTGTGTAATGATCATGCTGCTTAATCAGCTTCTTGATATGCCACACCTGTGAGGTGGATGGATGGATTATCTTGGCAAAGGAAAAATGCTCTCTAACAGGGATGTGAACAAATTTGTGCACCAAATTTGAGAGAAAGACACTTTTGTGCGTTTGGAAAACTTTACATGTTGCATTTATATTTTTGTTCAGTTTAGCATCCTAAATAATAATGCTTCTGTCTTAACTATCCTAAATAATGCCACATATTCTCAGCTTTTGAGAGCAAAAACAAGGGATTCACAGCAAAAAGGGAAGGTGCCAACCTGTAATGGGATTCACAGCAAGGGAGAGTTTATTTTCCTGGCACCAATCCGCCAATCACCTCCTCCCTGTAGGCTGTCTCGTCATTGTTGGTAATCATTGTTGTGTCGTCAGCAAAATGTCCACCTCGAATCGGTCCTATGTATCAAAATTTGAAATTGTGTTTTGTACATTGTATAAAAGCAGAGACACAGAGCTAGAAAATGGTATCATACACTACAGTTGAGGAACAATGGGAAAGTAATTCTGCTTTGAAAGTTGATAAAGAGTTCATCTCAGCCTATGCTATCCTCCAGTCCCTCGACTTCTTGGCGCTGATGGAAACATGGATTACCACTGAAAACACTGCTACTCCTACTGCTCTCTCCTCGTCTGACCATGTGTTCTCGCATACCCCGAGAGCATCTGGTCAGAGGGGTGGTGGCACAGGAATCCTCATCTCTCCCAAGTGGACATTCTCTATTTTTCCCCTAACCCATCTGTCTATCTCCTCATTTGAATTCCATGCTGTCACAGTCACTAGCCCATTCAAGCTTAATATCCTTATCATTTATCGCCCTCCAGGTTCCCTTGAAGAGTTCATCAATGAGCTTGACGCCTTGATAAGTTCCTTTCCTGAGGATGGCTCACCCCTCACAGTTCTGGGGGACTTCAACCTCCCTACGTCCTCCACTCCTGCTCCGTGGCTTGATGACTCATTGCGAGCTCACAGAACAGGGCTCCGGGCAGCCGATCGGAAATGGAGGAAAACTAGAATCCCTGTGGACCTGCCATCTTTTCACTCCCTCCTCTCTACATCGTCTTCCTCTGTTTCCACTGCTAAAGCCACTTTCTACCACTCTAAATTTCAAGCCTCTGCCTCTAACCCTAGGAAGCTCTTTGCCACCTTCTCCTCCCTGCTGAATCATCATCCTCCTCCCCCTCCTCCTCCCTCTCTGTGGATGACTTCGTCAACCACTTTGAAAAGAAGGTTGACGACATCCGATCCTCGTTTGTTAAGTCTAATGACACTGCTGGTCCTGCTCACACTGCCCTACCCTATGCTTTGACTTCTTTCTCCCCTCTCTCTCCAGATAAAATCTTGCGACTTGTGACGGCAGGCCGCCCAACAACCTGCCCGCTTGACCCCATCCCCTCCTCTCTTCTCCAGACCATCTCCGGTGACCTTCTCCCTTACCTCACCTCGCTCATCAACTCATCCTTGACCACTGACTATGTCCCTTCCGTCTTCAAGAGAGCGAGAGTTGCACCCCTTCTCAAAAAACCTACACTTGATCCCTCCGATGTCAACAACTACAGACCAATATCCCTTCTTTCTTTTCTCTCCAAAACTCTTGAGTGTGCCGTCTTTAGCCAACTCTCTTGCTATCTCTCTCAGAATGACCTTCTTGATCCAAACCAGTCAGGTTTCAAGACTGGTCATTCAACTGAGACTGCTCTTCTCTGTGTCACGGAGACTCTCCGCACTGCTAAAGCTAACTCTCTCTCCTCTGCTCTTATCCTTCTAGACCTGTCTGCTGCCTTTGATACTGTGAACCATCAGATCCTCCTCTCCACCCTCTCCGAGTTGGGCATCTCTGGCGCGGCTCACTCTTGGATTGTGTCCTACCTCACAGGTCGCTCCTACCAGTTGGCGTGGTGAGAATCTGTCTCCGCACC